>NC_048272.1:29450344-29472844 GCF_009762535.1 Notolabrus celidotus | reverse complement strand
TCTCTCTGTAACCTTTCCCTCGCTCGCCCCGTGCTGGGTTACTCTCGGTCTCTCTCCACTTCTCACCTCCTCTTTCACATTACCTCTCACTCTCACACCCTTCCTCCATTATTCTTCATCTAAATGTCGATCTCTCTGTTCTCGGACCCTCTGGTGTGTTTGAAACATGGATCACGTAATTCGTGATATAGTAACGTATCAGGTAACACACATGTTGTTATCATGACAGAGTATCTCTGTGATCAGACATGTAGTTTTCAGTCTGCTTCAGGGTCCAGTGATCTGATGCAGGACCAGTAAAACAGAGCGGGTGATGATTTGCTGTATACTGAATTAAACACAATCCCAACAACCATGTATCGTGGCAGACGTCTTGTGATAACTTTTCAACGACTGTCTCCTCATCCTCACCTACATGCATCCTCCCTTCGATCCCTCATCCTTCCTGTTTCCTCCCTTTGCGGGAGGAATCAGCATGTGCAGACTTCTCCTCGTCCTCCTCTTGCTCTTCCTCCTCCTCCTCTTAGAAATATGAGTGTTATCTGTTGAGCTGTCAGCATCCCCTCTCTAACAATGTCCTCTTTCTCCTCGTTTCCTTTAAACCACAACAATGAGCGGCTTTATTTCCCCAAAGAGACTCCACCTCTCCTCATAATATCCCTCTGTTTACTACCTCTCTCTCTCTCTCTCTCTCTCTCTCTCTCTCTCTCTGTCTCTGTCTCTCTCTCTCTCTCTCTCTCTATCTCTCTATCTGTCTGTGGTATCTGGTTATTCTTACAGTCTGTGTGATTGCGTTTGTGCAGGGATAAAAAGGTGCACCCGCCTCTAATAAGGGAGATGAGGTGTGTGTGTGTGTGTGTGTGTGTGTGTGTGTGTGTGTGTGTGTGTGTGTGTGTGTGTGTGTGTGTGTGTGTGTGTGTGTGTGTGTGTGTGTGTGTGTGTGTGTGTGTGTGTGTGTGTGTGTGTGTGCGCTTGTGCGCTTGTGCGCTTGTGTGTTTGTGCGTGCGCTTGTGTGTTTGTGTGTGTGTCAGTTTCTTGAATGAACAGTCTCATAAAGTCCCTCTCCTCATGCTGGCTGTTTTCGAAACCGCCTACTATACTAGCAGTATGTACTGATTTGGCCAAAACTCAGTATGTAGTATGTTGTATGTGAACAAGAGCAAATTCTGTAGTACCAAAACTCCACGGATGTCTACTGATTCGGGATAATTTCACAGTGTTCATCGGACCACTCTGCCCCGCGTACTGTTTCCCACAATGCACAGCACTCGTTCCTCTTTTTCTTTTTTCTTCTTTTTTTTTGACAGGGTGAACTCAGTTTTTAGTTGCTGTGAAAATTATAATATTTCCATATAAACCACTTCCTAACTTTTTAAATCATACATGGATGCTAAAGAACCAGTTTATATATCAGCTTGGCCGTTGTTTACTTCCGCTTTCCGAAACGCCTGGCTCAGCTACTGCAACACAGATCGAACAGAACAGTCATACTACATACTAAATTCAAACGCAGTATAGCAGGTAGTATTTGAAAGATTGCAGAAACATGAGGAATCTAATCAAAGCACGCAGGGACAGGAGAGTCGACTCTGTGCTTCTGTTACAGATAAACAACCCTCATTTTCAGAAGCTGCTCAGAAAAATCAGGAGATCTGAAAAACTCCTCCTGTAAGACACCCAGCTGTAACAACTCCTCCTGTAACAACTCCACCTGTAACACCTCCACTTAGACAACTCCTCCTGTAACAACTCCACCTGTAACACCTCCACTTTGGCAATTCCTCCTGTAACACCTCCATTAAGACAACTCCTCCTGTAACAACTCCACCTGTAACACCTCCACTAAGACAACTCCTCCTGTAACAACTCCACCTGTAACACCTCCACTTAGACAACTCCTCCTGTAACAACTCCACTAAGACAACTGCTCCTGTAACAACTCCACCTGTAACACCTCTACTTAGACAACTCCTCCTGTAACAACTCTACCTGTAACACCTCCACTTAGACAACTCCTCCTGTAACAACTCCACTAAGACAACTCCTCCTGTAACAACTCCACCTGTAACACCTCTACTTAGACAACTCCTCCTGTAACAACTCCACCTGTGACACCTCCTCTAAGACAACTCCTCCTGTAACAACTCTACCTGTAACACCTCCACTTAGACAACTCCTCCTGTAACAACTCCACTAAGACAACTCCTCCTGTAACAACTCTACCTGTAACACCTCCACTTAGACAACTCCTCCTGTAACAACTCCACCTGTGACACCTCCTCTAAGACAACTCCTCCTGTAACAACTCCACCTGTGACACCTCCTCTAAGACAACTCCTCCTGTAACAACTCCACCTGTAACACTTCCACTTAGACAACTCAACCTGTGACACCTTCTCTAAGACAACTCCTCCTGTAACAACTCCACCTGTAACACTTCCACTTAGACAACTCCACCTGTGACACCTCCACTAACAGTTCTGCTCCTCTCTGACTGCTGCTCTGCATTAATCCTCCAAACCGATGGTTTCCTCAACTTCAAGCCGTGACCTTGCCCATGGAGTGAGTACGTGTGTGTGTGTGTGTGTGTGTGTGTGTGTGTGTGTGTGTGTGTGTGTGTGTGTGTGTGTGTGTGTGTGTGTGTGTGTGTGTGTGTGTGTGTGTGTGTGTGTGTGTGTGTGTGTGTGTGTGTGTGTGTGTGTGTGTGTGTGTTGTTTGAGTCTAGAGGAGTGTGTGGGAGACTGTGATAACCTTTAGGGCCAAACATGGAGCGTGTGTGTGCCAGGAGGAGATATGGAGTGTTTTTCTTGACATTTGGGGTTTGATGTATTTTTCTTTTATGGAGCGAAGGAACAGCAGCCACACACACCCCTTTAAGTCGCTGTGTGTGTGTGTGTGTGTGTGTGTGTGTGTGTGTGTGTGTGTGTGTGTGTGTGTGTGTGTGTGTGTGTGTGTGTGTGTGTGTGTGTGCATGTGTGTGTGTGCGTGTGTGTGTGTGCGCACGTATTTAGCTTCAGTGTGAAGCTGTGGGAGCAGATGGACTTTCTATCAGCAGGGAAACGCTGCTTTAAACGTGTTCTTGTTTTTTATTCATGCTTTATTTTATCAGTCAGGACTCACACAGACTCCCATCTGACTCCAGCTGTGCCCTATAACCATATGATTCAAGGCTGAATAAAATAAACACTGCAGACAAACTATTACATAAACACAGACATGTAAACCAATGCTTCCTCGTGTATCTGTGCTCTAACGTACATCACATATCTGCTGTCAGCAAGTCAGACAGCAGTTCATTAAAACCTCTGAGACAGAGAGTCAGAGTGTTTAAACACAAGATGATATCAGAAAGGATTTACAGCAGGAATAAAGACAACTTTAATCTGAACATACAGATTTCTCCTGTAATGATCCTCACTGTGTAAGAAGATGAACTCATTATTGAAGCTGGGTGTTCAGCGTCACATTCAAACAATAACCTGAGTTTACCTGCTGAGTTTAGTTGAAATACTTCTGCCTGTCCTGATGAGAGCACCTGCAAGAAGGAGCCTCAGTCACCTCTTAGTGTTATTGTCACCATGTTTAATTGTCAGCAGAGGAGACAGCGTCCCTCTCCGTCCCATCAGGACATAATTTAGTCATTAACTGAGTCATTCTGACAGCTCTGATGAAATTACTGCCCGTAAACCCGCTCGTCCTTCGTCCTCTCTTTGTGATTTAATTTGCGGTGCCGTGTCAGGAGGCCATGAGTTTGAAGTTTGGAGGCTGTGAAACTCTGTGTGACAAATTAAATCTAACGTTGCTGCAGGAGCTGACATTCGATGACACAAGTATTTTAGTCTTTCTGTGCAGATACACGCCATCGTGGATTCTGTCTGCAGTGATGTCTCTGCAGTGATGTCTGAACAGTGTCTTCTGTCCTGATGGTTTAAAGCTTGTGTGAGGAGTTTTTCTGACTGATCGTGAATATCGTTTTGGTTCTTGTAAATTTGAGTGTAAATTTGTTTGTTCATTGTTAAGGCTGCTCTTTCGCACTTGTTTTCGGATGTGGCTCAAATCATCTGCATCACGCTCTGGTCTAGCTCAGCTGTTAGAGCACGTTGTCATGTACAGAGGCCGCAGTAACACTGGTAATGGGACAGATCCTGGTCCTGAAATGATTTCTCTCTCTCTCTCTCTCTCTCTCTCTCTCTCTCTCTCTCTCTCTCTCTCTCTCTCTCTCTCTCTCTCTCTCTCTCTCTCTCCCGTCTTTCTCAAGCTGTCCCATAAAATAATGCCCAAACATGATCTTTGACAGAAAGTGTTGTCTGCAGTAAAGTGAGTCTTTCTGTCAGTAACACCAAGACTGAAGTCTTGTCATTAACTTAAATAAAGAAGGACCCAGTACGGCTCCCTGTGGGACGCCATCTTTTGGCATTTTAGATTCAGAAGTCCAGAGAATTAAATATTTCTAGATTTCTCTACAACAAGCAGTTTTCATAATGTTTGATGTTTACGTGATGTCCTGTAGTTACATTTTTCTTGTAGGTGAACTGAGTTTAAACTCACATCTGTGTTTCCTAAAGTTTTCTGATAATCATGGACAGTACTCCTCTCATCTTCCTGAATGATCTTCCCAGAAATAAGCTTCCCTTCACCCTTTTATTGATAAACAAAGTTTAGGTTTACACATTAGAGAGAAGGAGGGTTCAGAGGGTGGAGCCAAGAGAAAAAGAGAGGTAGGTCAAAGGAAACATCCATAGGAGGTTCATTGTTAAAGCTCACCTCAAGGCGAGGAAAAATGCACCTATGCATTAATCTGTCTAGCCTTGTGTGTCTGTCCCTGGCCTTGTGTGTATGTGTGTATATCTATGTGTGTGTTTGTGTGTGTGTGTGTGTGTGTGTGTGTGTGTGTGTGTGTGTGTGTGTGTGTGTGTGTGTGTGTGTGTGACCGTGTGCTCCCCCGGCGCTGCCTGTGTGCTGGTTAGAGCATTAATGATGTGTCGGGGGAGCGCTGCCCCTACATAATTTATCAAGCAGGATTTATTAGCTGCAGAATGAGCGTGTCGGCCGGCAGCTCTCTGTGCATTTGTTCTTCTGTTGGATTTATGTGTGTTGATGCGTCGTCACTCCCCTGTGATCCATTTCTCTCCATCAGCCTCCTGCCACAGGGACCTACACACTCCAATAATTGGCCAAGTTATTTTAATTTCAGTCAGGATTAAATTACGACGCAGGGCTGTGCACCACGCCTGTCTGTGTTAAAGGGCTGTGGTGTGGATGCAGAGCATGTCTGAGAGCCTTTTGTATCCTAAACCAACCCTCTTCAGCCAGAACCCACATATCATGCACTCAAGACAGATACAGTACCAACTTTATAATTTACCTGTTATCAATAAGACAGTCATTGTTCAAAGCTGCACCTCCCTGTTGTCCGCCTTTTATCAGTCTCTAACTATGCAGATGTCCTCAGAAAACAATCTGATTAAGGATCACTCAACTCTTCCCACATGCCCACCCCTCCAGTTTGACCCCTGTCTGTCAGCTGTGATGCTCTGCTCCGTGAGCTGCAGACAGTGCTCAAAGGGCTGTAGGCTATATGGATTAGAGCTGTAGTCGGGCCTTAAAAGTTAGACCCGACCCGAGCCCGACAGATTTCTGCCCGAACCCGTCCAAACCCAAATGACCTAGATTTTTTTAAAGCCCGAACCCGTTTACAGCCTGACTGCTCCAACATTATTCATTACTGATCTGGCTAATTTTGAGAGTTTTGGGTAGGTCTGTTGATCTTCCACCAGCCAAAAACATCGGTTTCATCTTCCATGACAGTTGTTTTAATGTAGCGAGATACCTCGTCATCTTCAGTCAGCTTGCTGTACATTTTCCCACTCCTCAAAATTTGCCCTTTTTGCCGGAGGATGAGCGCGCTCGTCTCTGGAGAGCTCTGGGTCTCAAGTCTCCACACCTCTTCGTGCACCTGCAGCACCGTGCATAGCTTGCAGAAGAGCCGGGCATGAGCATGTATTGCCTCCCTGTCTGAGTGTGACAACATTCTCAGCTGGTTAAATTTTGGCCAGAGGAATGATGCGAGCTTATAGAGGTCCTGCGTTATCACTTTACGTGTGAGCCAGTGCTCGTGCCGTTGACGCACGACTGCTTGCTGAGGGGAGTCCAGATTCACCTGACCGCTCATTTACTGTGCAAGCCCGAGCCTGACCCGAGCCCGTTTAAATTGATAGGAATTATGACCGAACCCGACCCGACTGCTGGGTCGGGTCGGGTTGGGTCGGGTTCGGACAAATATCTTCAGCTCTAATGTGGATGACAACGTTCCTAATCACCCAAAAAGTTTACATGCATGTATCATGAACACAAACGGAGGTAGAAATATATCTGTGACGGGCTCCTCTTAGCTCAGGTTCATTCCCCTCTCTCTCTCTCTCTCTGTCATTCTGTTTCTGTGTGTGTGACACCTTCAGAGATGAAGAGCTATAAAGATAAAGTAACCCTGAGTGTTGTCCGTGTGAACCGATGAAGCGTCTGCCTGTAAATCTGTTGATCAAGAGGAAATATTCATAATTTATCAAAGTCGGTGTTTTATTTGTGAAACCTTTGTATATGTTTTTTTTTCTAGAAATCATCCTCTGAGCACGGAAACATTTTCAGTGTTCTGCTTTGATATCTTCACTTTCTGTTTCCGCTCTCTGTACGCTGCTGTCAGATCAAACATAAGCTTCAGACATTTTTTGTTTCATACGTTGTTTGCATTGAAAAACAAAGACTGAACATGTTTCCACATGACGAGGTATAACTGTCTTTAATTTGCGAGTGTCTGTAGCTGATGTGAATATCCATGTGTCCTCTCTTTCAGATCACAGAGATGGGTCGGGACTCCCTCCCCTCCTGGCTGCATTGGGACTCAGACAGCCGGATCCTGCAGGGTTTACCTTTGGATGAGGACAAAGGTGTCCATTACATCTCTGTGACCACCTCCAACCAGTCCAAACCCTCGTCTTCCTCAGATGTGTTTTCCATCGAGGTTCACCCTGAGGATCATTCAGACGCAGATTCAGCCCAGCTGGCGTCAAACCAAGCCACGCCGGAAGATGACGTCCAGCCGTTCACGTGTAGCAACGAGGAGCCGGTCACCGTGCTGACGGTGATCCTGGACGCAGACTTGACGAAGATGAGCTCTGAGCAGAGAGTGCAGCTGCTGGACAACATGAGAAGCTTCTCTGGGGTGGAGCTCCAGCGCATGAAGATCCTCCCTGTGGTCAACAACAGGCTGTTTGACATGTCTGCGTTCATGGCCGGGCCAGGAAACGCCAAAAAGGTGAGCGAGTGAGCGACAGGAGAATGGGTGCTGTGAATCATGTCATTAGCACTGAAAAAAAATCCCAGCACTAAAAGTTTATTTTCATAATCTTGTTTGAAGTGATCCAAAATAAAAACCAGACTTTCAGAGCATCAGTCAAAAGTTCAGTCTAACGATGAGGCTTCTGACTTTTTGCATAATTGCTCTGGTTGATCGTCCTTGACATTTGTACTGGTCATAGGAGATTATTCTCACCATAACCCTGTTCTCCAAATTTAAAAACTGTCCCCAGTTTTAAAAGTTCATGAACTCATTTTAATGGTAATAAATTATGATTAAAAATGTTTAATTCAATGTTTCTATATTGAGGATGATTATAAGTTGATGTGTTTTGGGTATTCTTTCAGATAACTTGATGTATTTCTATATTTTCATTATTAATCACACTGTTTCATGACTTTGACAGTTTTGATTGTTTAAGTTGATAACATTTTATCTTTACGGGACATACAGTAAAGCATTTCATAAAACAGAAATGATGAGGAAAACATATCTGTAGGCTCCACTGAACCGTCACAAGTTTTGAGGGTTAATTCTAGTGAAAGTTGACAAACCGTTAAACTCCTCGTGTCTCTGCAGGTGGTTGAGAACGGTGCCCTCCTGTCCTGGAAGCTCGGCTGCTCATTAGACCAGAGCACAGTCCCAAACATCAACAGTGTCCAGGGTCCTGCAAAGGAAGGCACAATGTCCGCCAAGCTGGGCTTCCCTGTGGTGGGATGGCACATCGCCAACAAGAAGCCCCACGTCCCCAAGAGGGTCAGGCGCCAGTTAAACAACACCCCGACTCCCGTCCTTGCCGTGCTTCCTCCAACGACTGTGGTCGAGCCTCCGGTGAGGATCATCCCGACTCTCTCGTCACCTTCTATCGCTGCACCGACTGAAAGTTCTGCTCCTCCAGTTAGAGGCCCCGTCCCCCTTCCGGGCAAACCCACAATCAGAGTCCGTGACTCTATTGCTCACACCCCAACCCTGGGACCCCCTCAGCCAACCCGGGTGATGGAGACCACCAGCACCATTTCTATCCAGCCAACCATGACCAGACCTACCATTGTGGAGGCCACAGCCACACCCCCCACTCCAACAAGAAGACCTACCAAGAAACCCAAGAGACCCAAAACCACGCCAGTTCCCAGAGAGCCAAAGACCTCCACAGCAAAACCCCCAAGACGCACTACACCGTCACCTGCAGTTGTCCCAGATCCATACAACGAGAAGCCTGTCCTGCGTAACCCCATTGACCAGGTCAACGCTCTGGTGGGCACCTACTTCGAGGTCAAGATCCCGTCTGATACCTTCTTTGATAAAGAGGATGGAACTACAGACAAGCTGCGCCTCACTTTGAGACAGAACCATAACGAAGTGGTTGGAGAGGGCTCCTGGATCCAGTTCAACACCACCAGCCAGCTTCTCTACGGCTTGCCGGATGTCCAGCACGTGGGAAAACATGAGTACTTCATGCAGGCAGCTGATAAAGGTGGCCTGAACGCAATCGATGCTTTTGAGGTCCGTGTGAGCCGCTGGCCTGCAAATGACAAGACCCCAGTGATCTTCACGGCACGCTTCGATGGTGAGCCACGTTCAATAACAAACGACATCCACAAGAAGATCCTCCTGGTCAAGAAGCTGGCATACGCACTTGGGGACAGAAACAGCAGCACAGTGAGTCTGAGGAACATCAGCAAAGGGTCCATCGTGGTGGAGTGGACCAACACCAGCCTCCCAACGCACCCATGCCCCAAAGAACAGCTCCAAGTCATGAGCAGGACACTCGCCAGTGCAGATGGGAAGCCCTCACAGACCTTCAGGTACTCTATGGAGCCTGAATTCAGACCACTGGACGTCATGGTCAAAGGACGGGCGAGCTGCAGGACGTATTCCTTCGTCCCACCAGGAGAGATCGATATACCTGAACCTCCAGCAGTCACTCCGGCTCTGGGAACAGGCCGGCAGAGCACAGATGACGTTTACCTCCACACAGTTATTCCTGCTGTGGTGGTGGCAGCCATCTTGCTAATAGCAGGTATCATTGCAATGATCTGCTACAGGAAGAAGAGAAAGGGCAAGCTTACCATCGAGGACCAGGCCACCTTCATCAAAAAAGGGGTGCCCATCATATTTGCAGATGAGCTGGATGACTCTAAGCCACCTCCTTCTTCAAGTATGCCCCTGATCCTACAGGAAGAGAAGCCCCCACTCCCTCCCCCTGAGTACCCCAACATGGCCACACCAGAGACAACTCCCCTAAACCAGGAGCTGCTGGGGGAGTACACCGCTCTGCGGGACGAGGACCCCAACGCGCCCCCCTACCAGCCGCCACCTCCCTTCACCACTCCAATGGAGGGTAAGGGTTCCCGTCCCA
Organism: Notolabrus celidotus; assembly: GCF_009762535.1. NCBI lineage: Eukaryota > Metazoa > Chordata > Actinopteri > Labriformes > Labridae > Notolabrus > Notolabrus celidotus. Next base: position 29,463,131 of record NC_048272.1, on the reverse strand, counting down.
AGAACATGACCCCCTACAGATCTCCACCCCCCTACGTCCCGCCCTAAGACTTGTGACACCCTCCTCTCATCAGGTGGAGGGGGAGGCTGCCTGAGGAACTTTGACGGTTTCCATTCTGGTGTCTGTCTGTCAGGACTTTAACAGGGAGAGATGACAAGAGGTGCTAAAGTACACAACAGCTACAGGGGACTTTGGTTTGGGAGGGGCAGTCATGAGTCGGGGGGGGGGGGGTCAGTAAACGGATGGGTGATTGGTCAAACAGCTGGGAGGGACTACTTTTTTAGTGGTAGCCCAGCTACTGCAGTGGCCTAAGACAAACAAGCTCTCGTCACATTGGCTGTCAGAAGACCAGATGGTCTGAGGTGACACACGGGAGACGAGCTCTCCCTTCCCAGCATTCACTTGGTTTGTTTCTGTTGGTTTTAAATTCTGGCTTTTATTTCGTGTTTTCATTACCCCAGTGTTTTTCTGCTTTTGTTTCTGGACTGAACCATTAGCCTATCAGCTCGTCTTTTTCTTTCTTTGAAATAAAACGAGAAGACTGTGAACTGCCATCAGATCTCTGCAGGCAACAGCTCCTGTTTTTAATACAGAGAAATATTAAAGAGTTATCAAAGGATCTGAAATCAGACCACAGAATGAGACGCTGAGGTGTGTGTGTGTGTGTATGTGTATGTGTATGTGTATGTGTATGTGTATGTGTGTGTGTGTGTGTGTGTGTGAGTGTGAGTGTGTGTGTGTGTGTGTGCGTGTGCGTGTGCGTGTGATTATGTGCATAAGTATGTGCGTGCATCTGTGTGTGTGTGTGTGTGTGTATAAGAGAGAGAGAGTGGGTCTGTTTGATCAGATCAGTACAGTTTGCCTTTAACATTAGTCTGTTTCTATCCTTCCTCACATGTCTAGTAAAGGTGAGAATAACAGGTAGCCTAAACAGATTTAGAGATGAATAATCAATAATTTGTTTGTTTCGTTGATTTTTAATCTCACTGTATATCTGGAAGACGTTCTGATAGATTGTGTTATAGTGTTTGGTGGTGAAGGAAAGGGACTGCCTCTCTGAAATAACCTGAAGGAGCTCTTTGATAACACCCATAACCAAAACAAAGCGGCCCGTTGAACTGACTTCATTCACAGATTCAAGCTCTGGATAGGAAGCACATATTTGAACCTCTAAAACAACAGGCAGTGAAAATCTAGAGGGACATAATCAAGTCATACTCTGTACACCCTTAGCTGCCATGAAACAACAGGTAACATTAGCATTCAGCTATTCAGGCTTACGTTGCTGTTTACCTGTTGCAGATTACCATCCAGCTAGTGGCTTATTATCTGATTAGCAGTAATGTCAGTAGGGATTAACTGAATGAGACAGAGATAACTGAAGTTGGATTCAAAAATATAAAGCTTGATGCAGATGACTGTTCATTCTTTCACTACATGAGGAGACAGTGTAACTTCAGTTTATTAACAGTCTATCCACTGTTCTCTACATCCACTCAGCACCTACATCCAAACTTTAACAGAGAGCCCTCAGGTTATTTTGGACCTTGGATAGATATTTTTTTATGTATGGAGGCAGTCCTTCTCTCAGGCGGAGGAGAAACTTTGTGTGCCATGACGTCCCTGACGGGACTGTACAGATACTCACATTTTAGCGGTCACAGAGGAGACGCTGTGGCTCAGATTGGGGCAGAAAGATTAAACTACTCTGAATTTCCAGTAAATTAACTCTGAAAAAGGCTCAATGAAAATCTCCTTCTAATTTTTTTACCAAGTTTTTGATACAGCCTCAAATGGTTTGATTAAAATGATTAGCCTCCTGTGATTTGTAAAATCTTAGCCTAGAGTTTCAAGATGATTCAGTTATGTACACTTTGTTTTCTTTTTGTCATGGGTCACATATTTTAAGTGTTTTATTTTATCCTGTGTGTGTTTGCATATCAAATGTATCTCCCACTATACAAAGATGGAATGACCGATATTTTATGTAATCACAATTTGTTTTATTTCGTCCTTATGTTTGCTAATGAGTTTGACTGAAGTGACCCTTTGCAATAATAATGTAAGGCACAGTCGGCTGGGTGACTGGACCGTGCAGGCTCCAGCCGGTGACTCATATTGTCATAATATTGTTGGTTTTTTGCAGGATGCCAAGGCTTTTTTGCTTTTCGAGTGTGCATTGTCATAATAAAACCAACTGGTACGATTTAAACCAACCGTCCTCCGTCACTCATCATTTCTCCTTGTGGGTGTCTTTGGGGATTTTTCCGACCGTGGAAAATGTCTCATCCTGTCATCCTCTCGATCAGACCCTCACTGATGTTTATGGATGAGCTTTTTGATCACTGTCACTTTTCTGCTGCTCCCACTTAGCCTTGAATTGATAAATCAATGTGTCTGCAGCCCACAGGAGGTTTTAGCTCTGGAGACGGCTCGCTGCCTGGCAACCATCTCCGGGCTCTGGACATCCTGCTGTCCTTTTTTTCTTCTGGATTATTCTACAGCTGAATGACGAGCGGGACGATTCAGTTTGAAAGCTGTGCCTATTAAAGAGGCCGGGCTGTGAAAACACTCTCTCAGCTCCATCAGTCTCTCTGCATACAGATCATTTATATCGATTACTCTGAACATTGATTAGATGTACACCGTTTGCCAGCTCTGTAGCACCTCTTTGATAATCCAGGACACAGTTTAATTTGGAAAGCTGTGATGAATGAGTTCCTAAGACATCACTTCTCTCTAACCTGGAAAAAAACGATCATAGTAAAGACAAAGATTAATGAAGCTTCGCTTTGACTCAATCTACGAACCCTTCGTCTAATATCTGTCACGACTCAGCCTCCAGGACAAACTGTCAATTTGATAATGTCCAGTTTAGTCTGCATTTTTCTTCTAGAAAGGGTAATTTTTTTATGTTCTGATAAATGCTTACAGTCATAATGACTCATCTAACACTCATATAACATTCATATAAGGACACCTGCTTATTGACATAAATAAATAGGGTTAACTGTTCAATGATGGGAGTTACAAATGGAATATGATAGTCAGGAGTATGTTTAAATTAATGTTTAATCACTGAATATAAAAATAGTTTTGCTTTTGTTAACTTAAAATTAGCCTTTTATATCTATATAAGAGCAGGTCCCCTTCCAAGGAGGCTGCCATCTTGCACCGCCATGTTTCTACAGCAGCACAGAACGGACAAACTAGTGACAGTTGTATTAAGTTAGTGGCCGAGTGAAACACATTGATGGAAAGGAGAAGAAGAGAGTGGTCGTTTTTGTGTAAAGAAGATTTTGTCCTTGAAGGCCGCCATCACTTCTGGTACTTCACCAACAGGAGGACTGAGCAAGGGAGCGTCTCAGCCTGGGGTCAGATTGTAAGTTACATTTCTAAACACTGAACCTTTAAGAACTACAAACTGTTTCCTGCAGTGAGTCAGTCCCCATAGAGCCCCAATGTTAAAATGTTACAGCAGAAATAAACATGTTTACAGCCTGGTACAAAAACAGTTTGAGTCTCTGGCTCATTTCTCTATTCGTGACAACTGTAAGGGCTGAATTTATATACAACTCACCTGTTTACAGAAGATTAAGGAGTAAATGGAGGTCGGATTAGGGGTGTGGCCTCTCTGAGTGACAGGTGCGAGCTGCTAGCTGTCCCCTCAGCTAATTCCGTCCCTGAACTTCACTTCTGGGCTGTGTTTGTGGTGTTGGAGCCTTTTGGAGATTTGTTCATGTAAATATCAGACAAAGAGTCTATCTGTCTGTCTGTCTGTCTGTCTGTCTGTCTGTCTGTCTGTCTGTCTGTCTGTCTGGACTGTATGTGTTATATTCATCATATTTAGTCTCACTCAGCAGAGCAGCCCTCTGTCTCCTCCCATAGACTGAGCTCCTTGTCTAATGTGCTGAAAATCTGATCAGGGACACTGTCAGAGTTTAGATGTGCTGAGTTTGCATTTCACAGACCTAATCAGTCGCCTTCAGAGAACCAGACATGCTCAATCTATCACAGCCAAGATGTTAAAATGATTTGTAGAGCCAGTTTGTCTGCACTCTGCAGAAAGGCAGCATCGCAGAGAGCAGAGGGAGTCCGAGAGAGAACAGAAAGTGACATAGACCAGGTCACATGATGAATCTGATGAAGGCTGTTTTAGGCTTCGGTTTGACTGTAGGTTTATATAGGACACTGATGATGAAGAGTCCAGTGTTGGTCCTCCATATAGAGGCTCTCAGAATAGCAGGAAGACACTTGATAACACAGGAGTGTTTCTGAGAATAGAAGCTGCAGCGTAGGATCGATTGTCAGACTGCATGACTGTACACTTAACATTTACTCCATGTTCCCTGGATACTCACTGCTACATGCTCCTATTCTTAGACTGCATGATAACTGGCCTCATTTCAGAGTGTAACATTTAATGTGGATTCATGGTTTTTAAAGATGGGCTTTGGATTTGGACTCAGGGTTAACTTCAGGAGTTAAAAACCAGAGCCTGGGATACAAACCTGCACAACTCAAAGCGGCTGGAGAGAAGAAGAAAAGTATTTCTTCATCATGCATGTCCTTCATACCTGGGTTTTACTCTGAGAATGCACAGAGAGAGTGACACCTTTCATTCTGATCTTTGGAAATCTGTGGTACCTGATGATGCAAATATCATCCAGTGAAAAAGATCTCATCTTTTAGGTAGCCTCAAAAGTCCATGCCTTCTGAGTTTTAACAGTACATGTAAGAACAGTCCTGACCTCATGAGACTTGGACTCTTCTATACCTCTGAAGGTGTGCTGTGGTATCTGAGATGCCAGCAGCAGGTCCTTTAATAAGTCCTGAAATTGTCAGGAGGAGCCTCCATGGATCGGACTTGGTGGTCCAGCTCATCCCACTGATGGTGCATTGGACTGAGATCTTGAACTAGTGATGTTCCTGTAGAACTCCTTCTTCCATCGCTCTGTGGTCCAGGTCTGATGCTCATGTGTCCATTGTAGGAGCACTCAGTGGTGGACAGGGGTCAGCACAGACACCCTGACCAGTCTGCAGCTCCAGAGCCCCATACACAACAAACTGTGATCACTGTGTGTTCTGACTCCCTGTGGATGGACTCTGACTCTAGCTTTGGTTGGATACTGAATCGGAGCTGTGGATGGACTCTGACTCTGGGATGTGGATGGTTTCTGACTCTAGGCTGTGGAAGGATACTGACTCTGGGCTGTAGATGGACTCTGAGTCTGGGTTGTGGATAGATAATGAATCTAGGCTGTGGATGGACTCTCACTCTAGGCTGTGGATGGACTCTGACTCTGGTTGTGGGTGGATACTGATTCTAGGCTGTTGATGGACCCTGACTCTAGGCTGTGAATGGACTCTGACTCTAGGCTGTGGATGGACTCTAAACTCTGGGCTTTGATGGACTCTGACTCTGGGCTTTGGATGGAATCAGACTCTGGGCTGTGGATGGACCCTGACTCTGGGCTGTGGATACATACTGACTGGGATCCAGATGGGGGAATCCAGAGAGGAGAACCAGGTTGAACTGTTTTCAGCAGGAAGTCCTGAGGTCGGTCCTCTGATTGATAACTGGTTATTCATGAGATGTGTTTTCTGTTATTCAGTGATTAGAGACTCTGCAGTGAGAACCATACCCTCAGACAGTCCATTGTCTGAGAGGATAATAAAGTCACAAAGACTTCGCTCTGTGGTTCTTTTTACATGAGTGCCAGATTAAACCTCCAAGAGCTGGACTGTCCTGGTCTGAATTAAAGAAGACCAAATGAAGTCCAGAAGCTTCTGAGCCGTGCAGGATCAGACTGTAAATAGGAAATAAATTAAGCTTCAGTCTGAGAGAGTCTATCAGCTTTCTCCTGCACCCAGCCTGTTATCTGCTCTTTCAGCTCAGAGAACAGCAAACACACACACACACACACACACACAGACACGCACGCACGCACGCACGCACGCACGCACGCACGCACGCACGCACGCACGCACGCACGCACACGCACACACACATACACGCACACCTGCACGCACACACAGAGGGTGAATCTGCTTCAGGAAAAAGGAGACGGAAGCTCTTTTAAGACATGCACAAAGTTCTTGAAAACTTCCAGGTGACCTTCATGTGAACAAAAACAGCTGCAGTTTTCACCCTGACCTCCCCTGGAGAACTTCCTCCCAGCCTCCTCGTATAATTTCGGGGTGAAGTCAGGTGAGCTCATGGGACAAAGCAGCACTCTGGGTGTCATATAGATCATGTCTCTAAATTGAACTGTAACATGGGTCTGTACAGATCTGTGTAATGATTATTTAATTATGAATATGTCCAATAAGAGCTCTTCAGTTGGTGTTCTGTCAGAGCAATTCAATTTATTGAAACCATTAAAAAAGTGATCAATCAATAAACGTACTGAACAATCTAATAACTGTTATTTATTTAAGGTTTTTCAGCTGCCCTATCAAAAAAGACCCCACTCTCTATAATAAGAATAAGAATAAGAATACCAGGTTAACTTGGAGAACCTGGACATTTAACTGATTCAGGTTTAAGACTTTTTGTAGACTTTTTGTAAATCAAATTTAAAGAGACATCAACAGGTGAACACACACCTGATGTGTCTATGCCTTCAGCTTCATAAAGATGTTGCAGATTACACACACACACACACACACACAGACACACACACACACACACACACACACACACACACACACACACACAAACACACACACAGAAGCAGAAACATAAACAGATGCACAATTCAATGTCACAGGCCTTTCACTATCAACTCAGCAATGTTAGCATTCTGTCTCAAGGTACGGTGTGTGTGTGTGTGTGTGTGTATGTGTACATGTTGATAAAATATAATCTGCAGGTTCCTGGATCTTTGAACGCTCCTGACATTTGCGGTATGCCAACACACTGTGTGTGTGTGTGTGTGTGTGTGTGTGTGTGTGTGTGTGTGTGTGTGTGTGTGTGTGTGTGTGTGTGTGTGTGTGTGTGTGCGTGCGTGTGTGTGTGTGTGTGTGTGTGTGTGTGTGTGTGTGCTGAGCTGAGCAGTGAGGACTTCTGTTCTGCTCTGTCTTTTCTTTGTATAAATCATGTTCAGGTGATTCTGTGTTTGTGTGTGAAGGTCTGGTTTTTCTATATTTGTGTTTGCGTGTGTGTGTGTGTGTGTGTGTGTGTGTGTGAGGGGAGGGTTCAGCCAATGTTTTTGTAAGAAAATAGATAAGAACATTTTTCTGGTGTCTTAATGGTCTTAACTTTAAAAATCTTTCACTCAAGCAGCAGAGGGTAGATTACAGCCACGCTCATCTTGGATTTTCTCTTAGTGTGTGTGAGTGTGTGTGTAGTTCTGAGGCTTTAGTAAGCTTCTAAATATCTGTGTTCACCTAATGGCTCTAAGTGGAAGGAGTCCCCCCTCCTCTAAAGATAAAAGCTCTACAAATACACTGTGAACCCTACAGATACACTGTTAGCTCTATTGATACACTGTGAGCTCTACGGATACACCATGAGTTCTACAGGTGCACTCTGAGCTCCAAAGATACACTGAAATCTTTAATGCAACACTGTGAGCTCTACTGATACAATGTGAGCTCTACTGATAAACTATGAGCTCTACTGATACAGTGTGAGCTCTACTGATAAATTATAAGCTCTACAGATACACTGTGAGCTCTAATGATACAACAACGATGGCGGACAACGGTAGCTTTTCTTCTCGGCTGACCACTGCTTTGCCTTGGAATCCATTAATCTCTTTAATTTTTTCGCTTCAGGACAATAGCAGAAACACGTTTGGTTTGCGTTTTTAATCATGACAACCTCGGCCTGACGTAAGCAGTTCTAGACCAGCAAAGAATTTGAGCCACTCTGGAACCGGTTTTCCCAGGGAGACCACTGAAGGCCTGGCCCTACTGACCGGGATGAGCAGAAAGATTCAGCTCTCTCATTCATTCACATGATGAACTTAACCATCAGTGATTACGCCCGCTGAGTCTTGTCAGCTCTCTCAGTTCATTCAGAGGATGTTTCCAAGGACATGTTTTAAATTGATGAACTTCTAAGCTTAAAGTGCCGCTTTGATCCATTAACAAATATCTACACACATTGGCATGTTCTTCAAACTTAGACACTTCCTCCCTCTCTCAGCACTCCTAACTTTGCAGATCTGTATTATATCAGGCTATACATGCAACAATGGTGTGTGTTGTAATCTCTCCTGTTCTCACACACAAACTAAAGAGTCGTATTCAGATCAGAGGAACATATAGCGTGCAGACGTGACCAGCATCTCAAAGGAGAACAGAGCTAACATATCAAACAGAATTGTATACACCAAGTGAAACTGTTTATTACTTATTCTGCTGGCGCTGAAAATTAATTGAGTTTGCGTTCATCCTCACACTCAGACTGTGTATAAACTCAGATTATATCAGATCTCTCATTGATCGTATGTGAGCTGAGTTTGTGGAGCAGATTGGATTAAAGGAGAAGCAGAAGAATAAACAGAAGTGCTTTGACTCTGTGTTTGCAAACACACTTTTCTATGAAATATATCACGTTAAGATTCCTCTGGCAGTCTTGGACAAACTCTACACACACACATGTTTAAAAAAAACACCAAACACTGATGCTCACTGTAATTTAAGTCGCAGCTTGTGGGCTCCTGAAAGTCCTGCTTTCTTTAACAGGAACCAGTTTAATCTCTCATAGTGTGTGGAGTTATAACCCTGACACTGATAATGGGACGAAACCATCTCTGCTTTTTAATCACACTCAGAATGAAATTTAATTACAGCTCTAAATGATTTATATGCTGCTCAGCACTTACTGTGGAGAGTCGTCTGTAGCTCCAGTCTGAGAGCTAAACCAGAACGTCACACAGGAACTACAGCTCTTCATACATCTTCCACCTTTAAAGCAGATTAAATCTGTTATAATCCCACAGAGACATGTGTAAGAGTGCAGCCATGAATATGTCCTCTGTACGTGACACTCATCAGCACACATGCACATTTTATTAAACTCATGAAACACAATATTCAGCACACTCGGGGGCGCTGAATCTGCTTCCACACACACTCATTTACTGAGAGAAACAAGGCGCAGGGTTAGGTTAACAAATGAGAATGGAATTACAGATGAAGTTAAAGGAGGATTGCTCCGAGTTTCAGCATGCACATGTTTTATTCAGCATGGCTCGGGGCGCTGCAGTTTGTTTATGTGAGCATGCTTTACTGTTCCCCATAGGAGCTGATAACACGGCAGAGCACAGTCAGAAAATATGGAGAATTATGTGATGACTAATGCAGAAGTTCAAAGAAAAATACTTCAAAAAACAAGTTAGAGAACTTAAGTCCTGATAGGTGTTACAAACACGTTTAACCTCATTTAGCATGAAAAGATGCAGGTTTTAATTGAAGCTCTGTGTCATGTGAAACTAATCCCAGTGAACCGAGGTGGGCACACACTGAAGGCTCTGAAACCAACAAACAATAGAGACTGTTCAGTACACGGTTATATAGTATAATTTTAAATATAATCTCACGGGCGTGGACTTGGCCTTGTGGTTAAGTTGCACGCCCATGTAGCGGGCGGCCCAGGCTCGAATCCAATAATTATTATTATCATTATTATTATCATTATTATTATTATTATTTTTTTACTATTATTATTATGATTGTTATATTATTATCATATTTGTTAACATTAATAGGGTCAATTGGACCCCATTCAATGTTTAACGTCTGTAAATTGAAATTTGGCTTCATATTTCCTGACTTTTCCCAATTGAATGGGGAAAATGTAAAATTAAAATGTTTATATGTTCCAACTTCCTGTAAAAAAAACAACGAAAAAAACCCATTAGTGTTCCTTTGGGTCAATTTGACCTCAGGTTGTTTTAGCTGAATAAAAACATATGAAATATCAACATTGTAAACACATTTGTTTTGGTTGTTCTGGATGATATTGAGGTCACTATAACAAAGGACACCTCCGCATGTGACTGCAGGAGCTGGGATTAAACCACCAACCTTTAGATTGAGATTTAATATTTCCAGCCACCATGCCTCCAAAGACATTCAATGAAGTGTCCTGTGTCATACGTTTCGATAACATAGAAACAAGGCAGGGCCGACAAGATTGGGCAACAATTAGTTTCTGGAGGTTTAAATTGCTGGGGTCAAAAAGACCCCCAGGATAAAAGATGTTAGTACATTTGAGGGTAACAGGAGGGTTAAAGCTTCAGTGTGCATAGATGTGAATGTTAAGTGAAAACATGGTGACTAGGAAGCCTAGGGAAAACAACAAACATGTGCCATGATTGTAAAATAACTTGATGTCTTTACTTTAGTGAAACATGTTCAAACTTCATGCACAGTTCAATCCTACAGCCCACCAGCTGAACCATGCATCACATTGGGTGTGGGTGTGTGTGTGTGTGTGTGTGTGTTTGTGTGTGTGTGTGTGTGTGTGTGTGTGTGTGTCTGTGTGTGTGTGTATGTGTGTGTTTGTGTAAGAGAGAGAGAGGTCATCAATAAGTCGTTCTTCTCTCCTCTCTGTGTCGTTTGTCCTGCCGGCTCTAACCAATAGAAATCCATTATATTGAGCAGTGTCCTGTTTGAGAGGACAGTGGACTCACAGCGTCCTGACAGTGACCAATCGAACACTCCGATACAGTCCAGGCTGTCCAATACAGTTCAAGGAGAGTGGAGACAGATCTGACTCTGACTGTTAATGGACTGGGCACAGATCTTTAAACCACAGTGTGTCCTCCACCCTACACAACAGCACCCTATATGTAGCCTCAATGATAGCGTTTTGTCTTTAACTCTGTTTATGACTATTATCGTCCGGTAGGCTGGTTATCTATCATTAATAACTCTGAGGAGCAGGCTTTAATAAGCGACCCACAGAAAACATGTCCTCAATATGTGACATATAACACTGTTAGAGATTCAGTGAATCATATTTAAAGCAAATTTTCTTAAAGACGCACCTTTCTGCCTCAGCAAACATTCAACACAAGCGTTCCTCTGGGTTACTGTGTTAGGTTTCCACAGAATAAGATAACTACTTTAAAGTGTAGTTAAAACTAGCAGTCAAATGTGAAGCTGATGCAGAAGTGCTCAAACCTGCAGTTCTCCTCGTGTCCGCTACAGTGTGTCTCCTGCAGTGAGTCAGTCCCCATAGAGCCCCATGTTAAAATGTTAGAGCAGAAATAAAGATGTTTACAGCCTGGTACAAATATAGTAGAATCAGAATCAGAATCAGAATCAGCTTTATTGGCCAGGTATGCTTGAACACACAAGGAATTTGACTGAGGTAAACTGTGCTCTCTTTGTACAAGGCATAAGAATAAGACATACAAAATGAATAAATAAAAATGTAATAACAATAACATCAGCTATAAATACAAAAGAACAACAAATAGGCATGACTAATATGTACAGGCTAAAAATAATATGATAATAGTGCAGTGGTGAGTAGCAGTATGGGTCTCTACAGCTCATTTCTCTGTTCATGACAACTGTACGGGCTGAATGTATATACAACTCACCTGTTTACATTAGATTAAGGAGTAAAGGGAGGTACAATTAAGGGCATGGCCTCTCTGTGTGACAGGTTGGAGCTGCTAGTTGGCTGCTACTTGATACCAGGTTCACATGGTCTGTCCAGATTCAGATGGTCAGTCAAGGTTCAGATAGTTAGTCCAGGTTCAGATGGTCAGTCAAGGTTCATAAAGTCAGTCAAGGTTCACACAGTCAGTCCATGTTCAGATGGTCAGTCTAGGTTCAGATGGTCAGTCCAGATTCAGATTGCCAGTCAATGTTCATAAAGTCAGTCCATGTTCAGACTGTCAGACCAGGTTCAGATGGTCTGTCCAGATTCTAATGGTCAGTCCAGGTTTAGATACTTAGTCAAGATTCCGACCATCAGTCAGGTTGAGACGGTCAGTCAAGATTCCGACTATCAGTCAGGTTGACACGGTCAGTCAAGATTCCGACTATCAGTCAGGTTGACACGGTCAGTCAAGGTTCAGATAGTTAGTCCAGGTTCAGAGGGTCAATCAAGGTTCAGACAGTCAGTTCAGGTTCACACAGTCAGTCCAGATTCAGACGGTCAGTCCATGTTCACATGGTCAGTCTAGGTTCAGATGGTCAGTCCAGATTCAGATTGCCAGTCAAGGTTCATAAAGTCAGTCAAGGTTCACACAGTCAGTCCATGTTCAGACTGTCAGACCAGGTTCAGATGGTCTGTCCAGATTCTAACGGTCAGTCCAGGTTTAGATACTTAGTCAAGATTCCGACCATCAGTCAGGTTGAGACAGTCAGTCAAGATTCAGACCATCAGTCAGGTTGAGACGGTCAGTCAAGGTTCAGATAGTTAGTCCAGGTTCAGATGGTCAGTCAAGGTTCATAAAGTCAGTCCAGGTTCACATAGTCAGTCCAGATTCAGACGGTCAGTCCACGTTCAGATGGTCAGTCTAGGTTCAGACCGTCAGTCACGATTCAGACCGTCAGTCCATCTTCAGATGGTCAGTCTAGGTTCAGATGGTCAGTCAAGATTCAGATTGCCAGTCAATGTTCATAAAGTCAGTCCAGGTTCACACAGTCAGTCCACGTTCAGACTGTCATACCAGGTTCACATGGTCTGTCCAGATTCAGATGGTCAGTCAAGGTTCATAAAGTCAGTCAAGGTTCACACAGTCAGTCCATGTTCAGATGGTCAGTCTAGGTTCAGATGGTCAGTCCAGATTCAGATTGCCAGTCAATGTTC
>NC_048272.1:29432844-29445344 GCF_009762535.1 Notolabrus celidotus | reverse complement strand
ATTAAAATAAAATAAAAAAATAATCATTCTAAATAAAAAATACAAAAATAAGAGTCAGAGGTTTAAGTTATTTTATTTTCTTTACGTATGTTGTAGCCTTCCTGAACGCATTATGAGAGTGATTCACATACCATCCCTTCTCAAATTTGACATTAAACCATCATCTGTCAGTTCTTTACATTTTAAGCAGGGTAAATATTATATTTTGATGTATGTAATGAGAAGGACTGTACGGTGGCCCTGAAGGACAAAATACAACAACATTTCAGAAAACATGACGAAATTACCGAAAACACCACATCATTTCAAAAAAGCCAACAACATTTAACAAAACACAATAACATTTAACAAAACACAACAACATTTAACAAAACACAATAACATTTAACAAAACACAACAACATTTAACAGAACATAACAACATTTAACAAAACACAACAACATTTAACAGAACATAACAACATTTAACAAAACACAATAACATTTAACAGAACATAACAACATTTAACAAAACACAACAACATTTAACAGAACATAACAACATTTAACAAAACACAACAATATTTAACAAAACATAACATTTCACTAATACAAAGACTAAAAAGCAGCACCCCTGCTCACCACACCACAGAGGTGCTTGGTAGTGTATGGATTTTATTGGTCTTTTCATTCCGCTATAAGTAGTTCAAAAGCTCAACCACATTGTGAGGAAACTATTTCCTTGCCATCTCACATTGGAAGCCCTTTGTGGGATTTGAACCCAGAACCATCAGATTGAAAGGCAGCAGGACTATCCTTGACTTCTGTGTTGAAGTATTTTGTTAAGCTTATCACTGCTACAGAGATGGCAGAGAGACCCAATGTGCTTCAGTTGTTATCATAGTAAACAGTGAGTTGGAACTAAGAGTGAATGTTTACACCCAGTTCTTCACACAGGGTAAGAGAGAGCAGAAACAACCACTTCTCCTGTGCACACAAGATAACAATGATCACTCTGTTGGACTTTAGGGGCTCTGTAATATTCAGAGGGGTTTAGTTTGAATCACTTATATGATGCTTTAAAAAGGGCCATTACTGTGACGTCTGAGCAAGGCTGAGCCCATGAGTGATACACAGGACGAGGGAGCAGGGTTAACATAATTTATTATCAACAACTAGTGGAATGTATGAATCAGAGTGAGTGAGTGAAAAAGTGAGTGCTGGCTGGCAGAGATGATGGAGCTACAGAAGACACTGGAGAGAGAGATAGACACAGGTGTTGGTCTAGCAAAACAACAATGTATGAAAACTTGAGAGAAACTGCAAAGTGTAACAAACAAGTGTGATGGAGCTGTAACCGTTGAGCCAGCTGGGGTACTCTGGTGGATTCAACACTGCCACCAGGACCATGAGAACAGACGCTGATTACAGATGAGTTAAGGCTGGTTTATTCTTCTGCGTCGACCCTCCACAGCAGTGGTAGACGTAGATATGAGTTTTGCATAATTTTGCATTGATGTGAGACAGAGTCCAGGTGAGGGGACTTTAACCTAACTGAGTCAGAGTCCAGGTGATGATATGAACACAGATGGGATGGAGCTTGGATTAGTATTGCTTTAACCAGCTTTGAGGTTATCCCCCAAAGCTGGCTGTGTTTCAAGACTTGACTTTTGGACACCTTGACCTTTAACCTTTCACACCAGTTGCTCCTGAAACATACTCTAACAGAAACAGTGAAAAATGTATTTAACTTTAATTTTGGTAATGTTTTAAAGCTTCAGCGGGTAGAGTTCAGGATTTTCCACTTTGCATAAATCTGCAGTCCGTATGGAAATATGAACCGAGTCACTGTTACACTGATTAGAAGAGTTTCCCTGAAAATCTGTTCAGAATGTGTGTGCGTGTGTGTGTGTGTGTGTGTGTGTTTGATGTGTGTTTGTGTTGTTTATGTACCACCCACAGAGATCTGAACAGTTATTTACATTCTGTTTGCTCTCTCTGTGTCACACTTTTTATTCTCTTCCTGATGAGGAGCAGTCTCAGATCACACAGAGGAGGGTTTATTTATCGTATATAAACTTATATTGAAATATATTCTTCGTTTTTATCTGACCCTCACCTCCCACTGGTGACGGGGAGACACTGAAACTTTAAATCATAATCATACTCCACAAACTAAAGGTTCAGAAATTAGCACTTTAAAATAAACTGTGGTGCTGGTGAGGTAAAGTTTTATATAGGGTCAGCTGATTGGCTCTTTTATAACAAACACAAACCAAAGCACGAGGTATATTTAAAATTAACAGACAATAAGGAGCTGTACAGTCAGGAGTACAAACACATTAATCACATGTAGATACACACACAGAGAAAAAAGAAAACCTTTAGATCCTAATTTTCTCTCTGTGCGACTGTGTCAATGTGACGTGTGGCATTTAAGTAAATGTAAATAAAATCATAATGCTTCACTGCCCCTTGGTTTTGCTCGATCATGACCAACCGTACCTCACCAAAGGCCACCTCTTCCAACTGTCCCAGGGCCAAGGAGGTGCATGGAGCCTGAGCATCGCACAGAGCTCTTACACAAGAACGTCAAACTGGACTCCGAGGGGAAACAAGACAGGGCAAGGTACAGATGGCAGTGTGAGTGACAGACAGACAGACAGTCTGTCTGTCTGTCTGTCTGTCTGTCTGTCTGTCTGTCTGTCTGTCTGTCATCTTGGTATCCAGCCAGTATGCAGACACAGTCAGTCAGTGATCTGTCAGTCAGAGTGTGATGTATGTGTCCTCAGTGAATAGCTCAGAGTAATTTCTCAATGCTGTCTGTTTAATAACAAACACATGTGGATGTTTTTCATGATTCACACTTTACTGTAAGTTTGTCATGTTTCACTCTCGTCAGAAATTTTCACGTTGCTGTGTCTGTCAGTCTCTTCATCTCTAACTTCTTATTTTCAGTCTCTGACCAGATCTTACATGACCTCTATAATTTCTGACTGCAGATACAGCCCATATAGGTTAAGGGTTTTCCTCACTCTGAACAAACAGGACAGCTTAATAAACTCTGAGTCTGATGATAATGTTTTTTCATGTGAATGAATCAGTTTCTATAACGATGTATTAAAGTGAATCAGTTCATCAGAAGAGAGAGGAATCAATCTAACATATTATAACCTGTGTCTGCTGTGGAACATGTCTCATTGTTTTCCTCTCAGTGACAGCTTCCTCATTAAACCATTAGGAGCTCTGACAAACTGTCTCTGTGTGTGTGCACTATGTGTGTGTGTGTGTGTGTGTGTGTGTGTGTGTGTGTGTGTGTGTGTGTGTGTGTGTGTGTGTGTGTGTGTGTGTGTGTGTTTGTGTATGCATTTTACTATATGTACATGTGTGTCTGGGCATGTCATTATATGTGTATGTGTGTTAATGTGTGCATGTTATTATGTGTGTGTTCATGTATGTGCATGTTATTTTGTGTGTTTGTTTATGTATGTGTGCGTCTCTCTGTGTGCAAATGTGTGTGTGTGTATTATTGTGTGTGTGCATGTGTTAGTGTTTCTGTTTATTATTGTTTGTTTTTTTGTTTGTTAAAGTGTGTGTGATTTAATGTGTGTGTGTGTGTGTGTGTGTGTGTGTGTGTGTGTGTGTGTGTGTGTGTGCGTCTGTTAAACATGTGTGTCCGTGCATGTTGTTATGTGTGTTATTGTGTGTTTGCATGTTATTTTGTATGTGTGTTTGTTAATGTATTTGTGTCTCTGTGTTTGCATATATGTGTGTGCTCGTATTATTGTGTGTGCATGTGTTAGTGTCTGCGTGTATTATTGTGTGTATGTGTGTGTGTGTGTGTGTTCTCATGAGTTAGTGCCTGCATGTGTTATTGTGTGTGTGTGTGTTTGTTAACCATCAGTGTAAAGCAGTGTGACTTTGCAGCTGTCTGTTGTCTTTTCATTAAGATGATGATACAGACCGAGTGTGTGCGTGTATTTGTTGATATGTGTAGGTGTAGGTGTGTGTGTGTGCTGATGTGTGGGTGTGTTTGTTGATGTGTCGATGTGTGTGTTGAGCTGATGTTACAGACTGTTAAACTGAGGCTCCATATGTTCCTCCGTAAGTGTGTCCATGTGAGCGCTCAGCAGTGAGAGAGGTCATTCAGAGGATCACTCTCAGCCTGTTTCTCCTGATTAAACTTCAGTCAAAGCATCCAGAGGAAAGTTAAAACCACAGAGCGTTAAATCTAACAGCATCGCTCCACAGCAAGGAAACATCCTGCATTTATCAGCCTGCAGGAGACTTACAGAGGAGCTGCTAACATGCATCTCTATCTGCAGTCTTTAGCTGCTGAACAACGCTCTACATCAGGCTACATCAGGCTACATTAGACAACATTAGACTACATCAGGCTACATCAGGCTACATTAGACAACATTAGACTACATCAGGCTACATCAGGCTACATTAGACAACATTAGACTACATCAGGCTACATCAGGCTACATTAGACTACATCAGGCTACATTAGACTACATCAGACTATATCAGACTCCTTCAGACTACATCAGGCTACATCAGGCTACATTAGACTACATCAGACTACATCAAACTACATCAGATTCCATAAGCCTACATTAAACGACATCAGACTACATCAGACTCCTTCAGACTACATCAGGCTACATCAGATTCCAATAGACTACACCAGACTCCATAAGGCTACATTAGACTATATCAGGCTACATCAGGCTACATTAGACTACATCAGACTACATCAGACTACATCAGATTCCATAAGCCTACATTAGACTACATCAGACTCCTTCAGACTACATCAGGCTACATCAGATTCCAAAAGACTACATCAGACTCCATAAGGCTACATCAGACTACATCAGACTCCATCAGACTCCATAAGGCTACATTAGACTACATGAGACTACATCAGACTCCATCAGACTCCATAAGGCTACATTAGGCTACATCAGACTACATCAGTCTACAAAATACTACAGCAGGCTATACATTAGACTACATTAGACTACATCAGACTATATCAGTCTACAACAGATTCCATAAGCCTACATTAGACGACACCAGACTACATCAGACTCCTTCAGACTACATCAGACTATATCAGACTACATTAGACTACATCAGACTACACCAGTGTACAACAGACTACATCAGGCTACAGTAGACTACATCAGACTACATCAGGCTACGTCAGTCTACATCAGACTACCACAGATGACTCCTAAAATGTTGAACTTCTGCCTGAACATCAAACTGATGCTGTAGTTAGTGTAATAATCTTCATCATGTCTAACGCAGATCAACTGTTTATTCTCTCATGTCTGATCACAGTTCAAGTTTAAAAGTTTATAATCTGTTGGTTAAACTGAGTCCTCGGGGTTCCAGCTGCTGCTGCCCTCTGAGGTCGGTTGTAGTTTGACAGATTAGATTTAATCTGAGTGTTTGAGGATTATCAGCAGTTTTTCACCAAAGATCAAAAGTTATCAGCGAACTCTGCCTTCTTGTGCTTTCTAATTTCTTGAAAGAAAGAGGGCGACATCTAATAGTGAGCAGCAGATTTTACAGTCTGATAAATGATTCAACTTTAAAGTTCTGAGGTTTCCATTAGATTAATGTCTGCTGTGAATCTGAACATGCTCACACTCACAGGGTCCAGCTCTGCGTCTCCGTGAAATTGTGTTTGAAACTTACACAGCTTTTAAAGTCGACGGGCTACTTTCTGTCAGAGACGTTAGAGGCTGAGTGACCTGAAGAGAAGAAAATCACCTGTCCTCCTCACTGTATCCTCCCATCATTCATTCTCCCTCCTCTGTTCTCATAATTCTGACACTTGTTTATCTTAAATCGGAACTCTGTCTTTCTCAGGTTTGTCCAATCTTGTCCTCTGGTCTGTCTGTGTCTGTGGAAGACCAGCCTCTAAACTGGGTGATTTCACAGCAGAGCAGAAAGTGTTAGATGTTTTATATTGGATAGACGTTGGAGGATCTAGAGGCAGAGATGGAGCAGAGGCAGAGACATATCTGCTGATGAATAATACTCTGCTTTGTCTGATATCTGCTCCACTTTATATTTAAATCCGACTTCACCTCTGTGAGTGATCAAACACAGACAATCCTCACCTGCTGCTGTGAGGCTGTAACCTCTCACACCTTACAATTCAACAATAGCACCTTAATGAAGTTTCACCATCACCATACCTTTGTTTGTACTAACACTCTCACCTTGAAACAGTGTTATACTGGTGTCCAAGTGTGTCCTTTCACATCATGTTCACCTCACAGCCTTGAAGATCACTCAAGGCATGGCATCTACACATCCTCAACATCATCAACCCGTTACACCTCCTCCAAGGGAGGACCAGAGGAGGAAAAACTTCGCCCTAACATTACCCCAGCAGCAGGTAAGATCCATCAGATACTTAACTTTAATTCTGTCAAACAGCCTCTTGTCTTCATCAACCAGCTCACACAGCTCACGCAGTCTGTCTCATTAGAGTGAGTTTAAACTCGTAGTTTTTTAGTGTAACGGAGGACACTCTTATCAACACTGTTTGCTGTGAGTTTGAAGTTTAAAAGTGTAATGGAGGACACGCTTATTAACCAAGCGGCAACCTACGGTCTCAAAATATGAAGCCCATGCGGAAGTGTTATGAACTGCAATTCATCGAGCATCCGCTTGAGGCTGGCTGCAGAAACACCAGAAACCACATACAATATGAGATGATCTTTACAGCAATAATAAACATGTTTACAGCCTGGTTCAAAAAACGGCTTGGCTCTATAAGATAAGAGATAAGAGATATACTTTATTTGATCCCTCATTGTGGACAATTCTTTTGTTACAGCAGCTTACAACACGGGACAGGGGAATACAACAATGTACTTACATAGTTATAATAACATATGGCAAATATTACAGATACATACCATAAACTGTATCAAATATGGACGTAGTATCCATGACGTCGCCAATCTGTTCCTGATCGCTGTTTTGAAGCCAATCAACGGCAACAACAATAATGGAAATGCGGAACTCAACCAGGCAGAGTGTGACATAAAGGGGAGGAGTTTGAGCCTCCCAGCCAACAGCTATGTATTCCCGACCGGGAGTCACGTCAGTCATGTCCTTATTTGGGCAAAAACTCGTAATCTTAATATCTCCTGAACCGTCACGGTAGAAAAAAATTAACCTCCCGTACAGTGTGTGCCGATAGAGAAATTAGCCATGTACAGCCAAGCTGTTTTTTGAACAAGACTGTAAACATGTTTATTAATGCTGCAAAGATCGCCTTTTTCCCATTCATGTCTATGTGGTGTCCAGTGTTTCTGCAGCCAGGCTCAAGCGGATTCTCGATGAATTGCAGTTTATAATACTTCGGCATGGGCTTCATTGTCTGAGACTGGAGGTTTCTGCTTGATATATACACACAATGTACACTTCTATCTGGTGAATAGATAGTGATGTAAGTTATTGCACAGATAAAATTGCACCGGGTTATTAAAAAAACATACACAGTATGAGATATCAGTGCAATTCAGATGTGAGATTGACAGACTAGTTTGTCGGTGTGAATCATAAACAGTGACCCGGGAAGACAGAGACATATTGCTGTATTACGTCGCTAATTTCTCTATTGGCACACACTGTAAGGGGGTTGAATATTTTTCTAATGCGACGGTTCAGAAGCTTTTAAGATGACGAGTTTTTACACAAATAAGGACATGACTGATTTGACTGACAGGCGGGAACACATAGCTGTTGGCTAGGAGGCTGAAACCCCACCTCTTTACGTCACACTATGCTTGGTTGAGTTCTGCATTACCAATATGGCGGCCGCCGCCGCCGATTGGCTTCAAAACAGCGCTCAGGAACAGATGGGTGACGTCACGGATACTACGTCCATTATTTGTACAGTCTATGTTATTAACTCTCATGTGAGCTAGTAGTTTTATAGTGTAACAGAGGACACTCTTACAAACATTGTTTGATGTGAGTTAGTAGTTTTTACAGTGTAACGGTTCACTCAGAGGACACGGTGCAGGATCTCTGTGACAGCGCTGACTTAAATCTGTGAGCGTTTTATTTCTCACATCAGCGTCAGGTTAAAGAGGAAAAACGAGAAGCTCTGCCATCATAAAGCTTAAATATAAGGCTTATAAATTATTAAAATCTAAATGTTAGCACCAATTAAAGAGCAGCAGAGAGTGAGCCAGGCAGTAAAACACACTGCAAAAGTCTGCTCTCTAACTGATGAAGGTCAAGTATGAATTTATGGACCAGGAAACAGGCTGTATGTTTAAAGAAGATGCTGCTCTTCTCCCTGACCAGCTCTGTACCTTTCAGCTCTCCATCATGCATACAGACTTTGCTGTAGTACAGCCGTAGATGCTTGTGAAGTATGTCTACCTCTGCTGTCTACCTATCACGTGGCATATAAAAACATCAAGATGGCGAGAGGCTTCTTCTTCTTCTTCTTCTTCTTCTTCTTCTTCTTCTTCTTCTTCTTCTTCTTCTTCTTCTTCTTCTTCTTCTTCTTTTGTGGAGGCTTTGTTTTCTACTCAGCTGTGGGGCATGTTCAGAACACTTTTTGGTCTAATTTAGGTGTAAACATACAAGAGAAAATTAATCCCCTGCTGCATGTTCTAGCTGCATTAGTTCAACTTCAAGTAATTCCTCAATGGACCGTAACCCTTGTGGGCACAACATGTTGACATGGATTTAAACGTCTGGTTTCAGACTGACATAGTAAACTGATTTTTAATAACATCATGAAACGTGCTACACATTGTGAAGGAATAAAGTTGTGGACTCAAATGATTAAAACCAGGACGTTCACCCATGACATGAGGCTGCCCTAAAAACAAGTCACACACACACCGTCCACATACCCCTTTTCCAAAAACGAATAACTGGTTCTAGTTCCGGGCTGGTGCTTGCGCTGGTTTGGAGCTGGTTCAACTTGCAAACCAACTCGGCACCAGTTTGTTTTTTCACCCGTTCAAGCCCGTGGAAGAGCCATGCATGACGTCACCGTAACCGCTTTTCCCAGCAGCACTAGCGCAAACTTTCCGTGGATTTAGTCCTGATCGATCCCTCCAGCTCTTTTTGGATCCCCTGCGAGGACCAAGCGGCATGGAGGCAGCTTTTTTCCTCGACCGATCACTGCTTAGCCTTAGAATCCATTAGCTTTGTTTTTGTTATTTTTTCGGAAGTGTTATAAACTGCAATACATCGAGAATCCACTTGAGACTGGCTGGGTCTATGTAGCTAATTTCTCTATCGGCACATGCTGTGAGGGGGTGAATTTTTTTTCTAACGCAACAGTTCAGAAGATATTAAGATTACGAGATTTGCCTAAATAAGGACATGACTGACTTGACTCCCCGACAGGAACACATACTGTATCTGTTGGCTAGGAGGCTCAAACTCCGCCTCTTTGCGTCACACTATGCCTGGTTGAGTTCCGCATTTCCAATATGGCTGCTGCCATCGATTTGCTTCAAAACAGCGCTCAGGAACAGATGGGTGACGTCACGGATACTGCGTCCATATTTTATACAGTCTATGGTCCAAACACAAAAAAATGGTTCTCAATTGAACACCAGCTCTGACCCGGCCGTGAAACTGCCTCGGTGGAAAAGAGGTGAGAGTGATGGCTGTAGCTGTCAGCACTTTAAAATATAAAGAGGGGAACAGGTTACGACTGGATTTGTAAATACGGATGTGTCCGTGAGTTATGCCGAGGTCGGCCTACGTGTTTTAAAGGTGACATATCACGCTTTTTTCATCAATATATATTGGTCTAAGAGGTCCCCAAAACATGTCTTTAAAGTTTATGCTCAAAAAAACACTTTGAAATCAGATTTTGGCATGCCTGAACAACCCTCTTCTTCAGTCCTCCTCAGAACACTCTGTTTTCTCTCTGACCACGCCCCCTCAGGAAGTGGATGTGCCCTCGGCTGTCCAGCACGTTGATCTAATGTTTACATGTTGGCTGAATATACACGGCTGCTCACAGATCACGTTACTTCAACCCTCTGAATCTGATCCAGAATCTGATCCTGACGGAGAGGCGCCTGTAGCAGGACCTTTCTGAACGATTGGTCATAGATTTTGTGTTTCTTGTTGTTTTATTTATCAGTATGTAGACGTGTGTCTTGGTACACAGCTACGAACATGTAGCTATGTGGCTATGCTAACTAGCGCTAGCACTTATCCATGATAAATAAAATCATCCACTAGATCTTCAAATCTGCAGACGTGGGGAGTAAAACCGACCTCTACCAGAAAGGCAGCAGGACCTTTTCGAATCATTGGTCATAGATTTAGTGTTTCTTGTTGTTTTATTTATCAGTATGTCGACGTGTGTCTTGGTACACAGCTACAGCTACAGCTATGAACATGTAGCTATGTGGCTATGCTAATTAGCGCTAGCACTTATCCATGATAAATAAAAATCATCCACTAGATCTTCAAATCTGCAGACGTGGGGAGTAAAACCGACCTTTGTGTTTATTAAGACAGCCTACAACTAGCATGCCTCCCTCCTAAGCTCCTTGTTAGCACACATTTGTGCAGGTAATGAAAAACGGGGGAGGGATTCAGTATTATTTTATACAGTCTATGGGCTGAACAAGCTCTGAGCTCTGACTCCGTGACAGACCGGATATTGTTGTTACGTAACAAAAACACGGAAGTCTGAAACGGCTCGTTTCACACACATTTACAGAAAGGTGTAGAAATCAAAACAGGGGCAGAATGGAATTTTTTCATTCTCTGGGGGTTTGTAGACATGCCAGGGACACATATTTCAGGTAGAGAACCATTAAAAAGTCAATTTTGCATGATATGTCACCTTTAAGCAGGATAAGTATGAGCCGGCAGACATGGCAAGAATGACAACCACGGCCCCCCGACAGAAGCTCCAGAATGTTTGGATTTTCTTTCTGCCTCCTATGATGCATACTGTCATGTCGTTGCGTGACGCTGACCAATGAGAGCACAGAGCGCTCTAAAATCACGAGCGTGAACAAAAAAAAATGCAACGTGAAAGGAGAATAATGAAGCTGGTGCTGCGAGGTGGAGCTATGAGACAGTTCTTTAGGCTCAACTCAGCAAGTATCATACACACCCCTTCAGTTGTCTGTCTACATCCTGCCTACCAGGTGACGTCTCACCTAGCCCCTCTACTTTCCAACGTCATCACGTCAGTCATGACGATTGGTCGGGCACCACCAGTGGTCCTCTCACAGACATCGTTGTGCCTCTGTGATTGGCTGAGCTGACACAGTGACTGTTGTACAAACGATTGACTGTGCAGTCTGACTTCAGCATTCATCTATGTGGACGATGAAGGTGAGCATACAGTACTGAGGCACTGAGATGAAGATCTCAGCTGCCGTCTTATTTATGCTCTTTTTTGACTCCTAAAGTTGTCAGTGGCTGTAATCTTTGGTCGCATGGACAAATTATTTTTGTCATTCCTCTGACTTGCTCTGTCTTTCGTAAAAAAAAATGTAATGTCTTTGCTCCCTCATCCTGGTCCCTTGTAAAATAAAAGTATCTCAATGGGACTATTCCTGGTGAAATAAAGGTGTGACGGAGCGGCACCGTCACTGAATGGAGCGCGGTGTGCGCAGAGACACACTGGCACACAAGCCGACACACACACACACACACACACACACACACACACACACACACACACACACACACACCAAACTTTCCCTCCCGTCAGTTGCCCTCTTCTCACCCTCTCCGTTACGTAGCGTCGCCGGGGGTGCACACCTGAAGGCCTATTGTTTTATTACGCATACACTCAGCACTCAAACACCACAGCACACATTGCATCACCTACCACCTGGGTGCGGGGTATCCGCGGAAACGGAGCGTCCCGTTTCCGCGTATTAAGTAGGGTCTATGGGGAGCGAAAAGTGCCACATGGGTGTGGAAATAAATTGTTTGTTTGTTGGTGTATTTTACCCCCTGAAAAAGTAGTTAAGGGTAAGGTAAAGTACTGCCAAAGATTGTGATAAATATATTGTTGTTGGGGTTTGTATTATTGTTTGTTTTACGGTTGTATTAATTGTTAGAAAGTAATGTTTGTAGAAATCATTTGGCAATTAGTGACGCCCAGTGGGAGGAGTCAACAATATATTAGAGGGCTGTGCCGAGTTCCCTCGGTGCAGTTTGTCTTTCGCCTTGTAAGAGAAGAAGGTGGCTTCTTGAGCAGTGTCTGTCCACTGACCCTGTTTTTGATTGTTTCTTTTGTAAATCGTCTTTTGAGTTTTTTGTTCTTTGTAAATATATTGCACTGAGGCCGGCACCAATAAATAATCACTTCAATTTTCTGACTACGCCTATGAGTTTTTCAAAACGTGAGTGAATGAGAAGAGAACCTCGCTACAAAAGGTTTAAACAACAAAAAAACAAAGATGCATGTTTCAACATCACTGCAGTCAGTCAGGACGTAAACAGCTACAAGTCTTTACTTTGCA
>NC_048272.1:29377844-29430344 GCF_009762535.1 Notolabrus celidotus | reverse complement strand
GTGTGTGTTGTGTGTGGGTGGGGGCAGACTGGTACCAACTAATTAAACAAAATCTCCCACAGTCCTCTGTTCTAGTCTTGTTTTTTTTTTTCTGGATGGTCAGGTGAAGCCATGTGACCCGTGAAGAGAAAGAGATGAGTGACCCGAGAACGAGCACAGGAAATAGAGTCTGAGAGGACGGCAGGGTAAAGGTGAGTGTGTGAGGAGGATGACGGGAAACTAAAGCAGAGACTGAGTGAACAGCAGTAATAATCTGGGGTCAGACTATGTGAGTGATGGAGGATAAAATCTGTGCTGTGAGCAGTGTGTGTGTGTGTGTGTGTGTGTCTGTGTGTGTCTGTCTTGTACTTGCTACTTAGTAAGGACCAGATCCAGTGTTTTACCAACGTAGTGAGGACATTTTTGTGAGGCGAGGAAATGCTATCCTTCTTCTCAAAGACGATTTATTCACCTTTTGTGTTTACACATTTCTACTCTGTCTCCCCCTACAGTCATTACTTTGGTACTTCACACAATATTATTTCCATCCTACCCAGCATGAAGTCCTTGTTTGAAGACACTTTCATTCTTAATGTCTCTTAATAAGAAGAGTAAAAACATCATGTGAACTGAATTTGTTTCCGATCAGCTGTTTTATACTTTTAATATGAGAAATTTAATGATTTCACATTGAGAGTCAACGGCTTTAAATAAGAAAGTTTATATCACACAATTGTAATACAAATATTAAATGATTATTGACCCCTAAAATACTTTGAAGCCAATCCTGGATCAATTTACCGCATACTGTAGTGTTGGGAGAAAACTTGAAGCTCTGAGTGCACATACACAAAGAATGGACTTCATGGCGGTAGCACCTTATTCCTGACTGCATCACTGTCCTGCCAATACTGACAACAACAATAACAACAACAACAACAACAAAAACAACAACAACAAAAAAACCAGCAACAACAACAGTAAATTAAGACCAAACAACAGCAAATTCAACAAACACAGAAATGATCACAATACAGACAACAACAGCAACAACAACAGCAACGATCACAATAAAGATAGCAACAACAACAGCAACAACAGCAACGATCACAATAAAGACAACAGCAACAACAACAACAACAGCAACAATCACAATAAAGACAGCAACAGCAACAACAATGACAACAACAACAACACCAACAACAAAAGCAACAACAGCAGAATAAATCAGCACAGCAACAACAGCAACATCAAGAAGAGCAGAAACAAATATAACAACAGCAACAAATGAAACATTAACAACAACAGCAAATACAAATCAACAAGGACACAACAACAGAAACGAGCATGAAAAGAGACATAAATACAACAACAATAACAAAAACAAATGAACAACAACATTCACAATGTCTTTTTTTTAAATAATGTTTCTTTATCTTATTTAGTTTGTTTATTTTTCATTGTTTCGTTTATTTTTTAAAATTTATTTTGTTATTGTTTATTTTGTGCATTAACCTTCTCTGTATCCAGTGTGTGGAGTTGAGACAGCAGCAGGATGCAGTCAGCCTGATTTTAATAATCTGTGTTTCAGAGTAAGAGGAGGATTTTCTGCTTTTTATGACTCGTTTAAACTTTAAACACATTGTTCATGAATTATTCAGACAGACATGCAGACACTTTTCAGGCTGTAAGTCTCAGGTTGACTTTCATTGCAATAAAAAATGTCTCTTGTCCTTCATTAAACCGAGCTGACCTCTGACCCTCAGGAGCATGCTCAGAGCAGTTACAGTTGTGTGCGAGAGTCCCTTACAGCGTCTGTAATGATGTAATGAGTGTGAGGGGTCAGTGTGACTTTACTGTCCTGATGTTCTGCAACACACCCGCGCACATGTACACACACGCACGCACACACACAAACATAGTTAAAATACACTACATTTACAAACTCACCTTCTTTTATGACACAGATGAGAGCTGCATACACTCTTTATTTCCTTTTTTGTCTTAAATTGAAAGAGATAAATCTACAGCTCATAAAACTATAAAACCCACACTCCTCCTCACAGACACACACACACTCTCCTTCACTCACACACACACTCTGTTCTCAGAGTGGACCATGAGGAGATGTTTTATCTCTTTACCATCTCTGTCTGAACATTTGTGAGCTAAAATAAAATAGATGTTTTATTTTCGCCGCTCTAAAGTCTCCTTCTCTATTTCCCTCTGCTCAAATAAACACAACAGAAAAGTGTTTAATATTTACACACACAGAGAGAGAGCCACAATCAGCATAAGAACAACACACACATAGTAAAAAAAAAACCTCACACACACACACACGCACGCACGCACGCACGCACGCACGCACGCACGCACACACACACACACACACACACACACACACACACACACACAGGAGGTGAGTGTGTTCATTCAGAGAGCAGGAAACAGCAGCTGGTCTTTAAATGTTGGAGAGTTAAATGAACCAACAACTAACCTGCTGAGGAGGCTGTGCTCTGAGAAAACACACACACACACACACACACACACACACACACACACACACACACACACACACGCACACACACACACACACACAGATTCAGTCACCTAGATCTAGGTTCACATTAAGCTATTCAAAGTAACTGTGAGCACCTCATGTTTCAGTTCTGAGTGGATCCTGAGTTTATGCTCTTTATTTAACCCTAATGTTTGAGCTTGGTCCTGAGTTTTCAGAGTCCTGCAGAGGCTTAGATACTCAACTGGACACAAAGAACAATCTATGAGGCAAACTGAGGACGAGAGAGTACAAACACACTCAGTTCAAACTGAAAAAAGCTTCTTACTTGATCATTACTCGTAGAAATTCAGCATCAGCATCTGCTGTCTTTTTGGTTTAAAGTATCGACCAATCACAAAGCTCCTCTCCTCGCCTAAACTAATGAACAGTCAATGAGCTGATGAGCTGTGAGCAGAGTTCAGAAGAAAGTTTTACCCTCCTCTCTGGAGGTTCACGCAGAAAGGACTGCTGCTGCTATAGTACTACCAAGAAGTGTGATCATTTACCTCCACTGTCTGCTCTGTCTCAAAGTATGATTCACAAAGCTCTCACTCTTAATGAGATTCAGGCGCAAACATGCCCATAAAGCTGTGCAGCTCTGTGCAGTTTGCTCTTGTTTTGTGTCTGATTGTGAAGATGAGCTGTCAGCATGCGGATAAATCCAAACTAATGCTTTTTTCAAATGCATCTGTTCCTTTGGAGGGTATCCCCTCAATTAGAACTGTCCAGGGTAAAACTTTAGAGCTGGTCACCAGTTACAAGTACCTGGGACTAATTATTGATGGAGACCTTTCATTCAAAGTGCATGTCAAAAACCTGATCTCTAAATTAAGGGTGAAGCTCGGTTTCTATTACAGAAACAAGTCATGTTTCTCCCTTAGAGCTCGGAAGCTCCTGATGTCAGCTACTTTCTTGCCTGTACTTGATTATGGCGATGTTGTGTATATGTGTGCTTCATCCAGCTGCCTACAGACCTTGGTTCCGGTCTACCACTGTGCTCTGAGGTTTATCACTGGTTGTAGCCGCCTCACCCACCACTGCGAATTGTACGCTAAAGCTGGCATGCCTTCCTTAAATGTAAGGAGATATACACACTGGATGACTCTGGTTTATAAGGCTCTTCTTGGCTTGGCTCCTACTTATTTATGCACTTTTCTTCAGAGAACTGGAAGCCGTTATGCCCTACGATCAAATGACATTTTGCATCTTTCTACTCCTCGTGTTCGAACTGAAACGGGAAAAAAAGCATTCAGTGTCTCTGCCCCCTCTGCTTGGAATGCCCTCCAATCTGAACTGAAACTGTCAGCATTTGTTTCATTGGAAGCTTTCCACTCTATCTTAAGAAAACGACAACGGAAATCCTTCGAGCAGTGCCTGTGTTCTTAAATTGTAACTGTAAAATAACTTCTGCACTTTACTTTATCAAATTGCTTGTATTTTATATTTTAATGTTTGTTGTCGTTGTTATCTGTCTGTTTTGTTTACTATGATGTATGTTGCTGCCTCTCTTGGCCAGGTCACCCTTGCGAAAGAGGTTTCGATCTCAATGGGTCTTTTACCTGGTTAAATAAAGGTTAAATAAAAAAAAGCATCTCCTCTTTCTGCTGCACAGAGCTGAGCTGTGCGTTCTCATCCTGACAAAGCTCAAATCTGTCCACGCACAGATGATGAGCTGGGAGAGGACACTTCTACCACTTTAAAGTGGAGTCAATTCACCCTCCACACTGTATGGAGTATATTTAGTAGTATGAAAATATAAGATGATATTTGAG
Source organism: Notolabrus celidotus (assembly GCF_009762535.1). NCBI lineage: Eukaryota > Metazoa > Chordata > Actinopteri > Labriformes > Labridae > Notolabrus > Notolabrus celidotus. The sequence goes on along the minus strand of NC_048272.1, from coordinate 29,426,030 downwards.
AGTATATGAGAGTACATGACAATGTATGCAAATTTATCAAAATACAGTATATGACAAAGTATGACAGTATACGAAAGTAAATTAGAGTGTTTGAGAATTAAGAGTAATAGAATATATGAAAAGGTATGAGTGTATATGAGAGTTTCTGAAATATTATGAGTATGTGTCAGTGTTTTTAAAGTGAGCTGTTTTAGTTTCAACATCCGTGATGTTTACTCTGACAGCTACTCAACCTGTTTTATGAAAAACTGGCCCTCTATTTCCCATATCTTTTATTCACATCTGTAGTCAGACTGAGAGGTAGTGATGGAAGTGAGGATAGACCACCTGGAGGCTTGTCTAACCTTTACGAAGGTGCTTATTATTTCTGATAAGTTGTATTTTTTCTGAAATTAAATTAATGCTAGATTAATATATGAGCAGTGCTAATCACAGTTTTGTTTAAGCTTGAACACATTGAAGTGTGATAAATAACCAGTTTGTTTACCAGTGAGCGAGGAGTTGTTTTTAATATAACACATTGCTTTTTGAAGATGAACTTTCATATGTCCAGTTTGCAGCATGAATTAACCATTTCATAACATGTGCTTCATCAGCAGGCTGTCAGAACAAATATACAGTTCAGTGAGTTCAAATGAATCTCTGATCTAGTTAAGAAAATTAGGACTGTCAGAAATAATTGACTTGAGATAAGCTTTTTGGGGCGGTGCCATGGTGCAGTGGGTAATGCTGTTGCCTTACAGCAAGTAAGTTCATGGTTAGAATCCCCCTGTCTGTGTGGAGTTTGCATGTTCTTTGCCTGCATGCATGGGTCCTCTCCAGGTACTTCAGCTTCAAGATGAGTATGAAATGTAGGTTGTACCTGTAGTGTGAACTGTAGGTTGTACCTGTAGTGTGAACTGTAGGTTGTACCTGTAGTGTGAACTGTAGGTTGTACCTGTAGTATGAACTGTAGGTTGTACCTGTAGTGTGAACTGTAGGTTGTACCTGTAGCAGTGTGAACTGTAGGTTGTACTCATAGCTGTGTGAACTGTAGGTTGTACCTGTAGTGTGAACTGTAGGTTGTACCCGTAGTGTGAACTGTAGGTTGTACCTGTAGTATGAACTGTAGGTTGTACCCGTAGTGTGAACTGTAGGTTGTACCTGTAGTGTGAACTGTAGGTTGTACCTGTAGTGTGAACTGTAGGTTGTACCTGTAGCAGTGTGAACTGTAGGTTGTACTCATAGCTGTGTGAACTGTAGGTTGTACCTGTAGTGTGAACTGTAGGTTGTACCTGTAGTGTGAACTGTAGGTTGTACCTGTAGTGTGAACTGTAGGCTGTACCTGTAGTGTGAACTGTAGGTTGTGCCTGTAGTGTGAACTGTATGTTGTACCTGTAGTGTGAATTGTAGGTTGTACCTGTAGCTGTGTGAACTGTAGGTTGTACCTGTAGTTGTGTGAACTGTATGTTGTACCTGTAGCTGCGTGAACTGTAGGTTGTACCTGTAGTACAAACTGGAGGTTGTACCTGTAGTGCAAACTGTAGGTTGTACCTGTAGCTGTGTGAACTTTTGGTTGTACCTGTTATAGATTCTATGTTATCCTGAAACAGCTGAGGCAGACACAGTTTATTGCCCGGCAGCAGCTTTTTCACCCACTTACACCCATCTTCAATCAATCCTTTCTTTTATTTACACCAACACCTTAATCCATTTATTTATCTACACCGTTGTATTAATCACAATTTGTTGCAGGAGAAGAAATGTTTTCCTCCTTACACATCTTGAGACCATTTTCTTTTTCTTCCAATCGGCTCAGGTCCTCTTTATCTCTCTCCTTACGTACCTCCATTATTTCCCTGCTCTCTCACCCTCCCTCCATTCTGTCTCTCTTTCTCTCTCTCTCTCTCTCTCTCTCTCTCTCTCTCTCTCTCTCTCTCTCTCTGAAATCGTTCTCACTTTGACCTGGACTGAACCTGTTTTGGTCTTCTTATCTAAACCCTGCAAATATGGTGAGTGAAGAGAGGTCAGATACAGGAATCCTCTAGGATGATATCAATCAGAAAGACTTATATAAATGTTAACCATAGACTGTATGATAAATGAACGTATAGCAGTCCCTCTAGGATTTCGCTGGGCTTTTTTGTGATTGTTGCGGCCCAAAAAGCCTGATTTTGCAACAGTTTTTTGAAAAAAATTGCAGTGAAAGTTTTTTTTTTTTTTCTTCCCCCAATAACCTCTCAGGCGCAAGTATATACTAAATTACAGTTTCTTTTAGAAAACATTCTTGATGTGGCCACTGTGACTGTATTTTGATCCTCTTAGTCACAGAAAAATGCCATGAAAGTTGTGTTCCATGTTACTGGATGAAAATCAGGAAATCATGTAACCATCAGGGTCATGAGGGTTCATCATCTGGAAATCAGGAAAATGGTCATTAACACCGTCTGTTTAGCAATCATTAATACCTGAAAATCATAACTGTGAACTTATTCCAATGGACCAATCACTGAACAGAAAATACCCAATGACCCAACAATCATTTCACACACTACTGAACCAAACTGTACAGCAGCCAGGATAGAGTGTCATGCTTTTGCTCCTTGCTAGGTGAATAAAAAAGTGTGTGTTTGTTGGATTAAGTTTTCTCCTTATCTTTTTTTTCTGGATTATCTCTTGATGTTTGAGATATTTAATATTTGCAGTATGACATTATTTTTAACGAATCATAGAATATTGTAAATATTCTGTACAACTGAACAGACTACGCTATTTTTAATTTGACGTATGAATATCTGATTTAATTGTATTTATTAACTTTCTTTTGTGTATAATGTAAAATACTCCATTTCACACTTTAAAAACAAACCTTTGTCTCTCTGTGTTAAAGCTTACATGAGTTATTTTTATCTGAGCAGGTGTATATGAAGGGAATCCTCCAGCTGAGCTCACAGCCTGAAAGAGTTAATCTGATCATGTGATGTTTTCAGTCTGATAAGATTAACATGATGAAGATGTTTTTATCATCCTCATTGTCTTCACATCAGTGGAGGAGAAATAATGTGTTAAACAGAAAGACAGGTTAATGTGAGGTCATCAGAGCATCATGTCTGTCCTCTTTGATCTATTATCACGTACTGACACACCTGTACTGTTTTACAGCTCCTGAATTTATTCTTCCACGTAATGAACCAAATATCTAATATGCCTGAAACTCACCAAACTTCACACACATCAGGCCAACAGGGGAAAGAGTGTCTTTGTCCCTGTGAAATTTCCAAAAAAGGTCCCATAGAAGTTATTTTGACAGGAAGTCAGCCATCCTGGTTTGATTTCAAAATGATATCTATTTTCAGTGGTTTACAGGGTCTGTATGTGAAAAAGAACTCCTCCTACAGGTCGCATCCCATTTACTGCAGATTCAGTCATTGTGTTACAGACAGCTGTTTGGAAACAGTGATTAGGGCTGAGACTGATGAATTAATCAGACTGTAAAATAAAGATATCATCATGCCTTGGGTACAAATAATAACAAAAACATAATGTGTATATGCACTGTATGGTGTGTTGCACAGCTTTAAACAAACAGTGAAGTTTTAACTTACTTGATGATGTTTTAGTGGGTGATGAACGTCTAAGACCAACCGTGTTCTAACAGCCTACAGCAGGCAGAAAGAAAAAAAGAAAGAAAGAAAGAAAGAAAGAAAGAAAGAAAGTTTATAAAAGCTAGGGTTTTACCTGATATTACCTGTGTACACCTGATGGAGCAGAACAAACTGAACCAGCTCCTGTTTTTGTTCTCACAGATTGAGGCTTACACACATTTCACATCTCTATTTTAAACAGTGTCCTGTTTTTATTCTGTTTGTGTTTTATTTTCCCGTCACGTTCTCTCTGTTCCTGACATCCTGACATTTTCTCATTTCTCCATCCTCTTGTTCAGTTTGAACTGAATGTTTTTATTAAATAATCTCACAGGCAGCTGATGTTTTTTATTTTCCTCTCACTGTCTGAATGCAATGACTGTTTTTCAGTTGTTTTAGAGAAACAACATTTAAGCACCACCACAGTGGAGCTGTTTTAATAGTATGTACAATGACCGCGTCACTTCCTGATTATATCAATGAGCCACTCTGTTCAACAACTATCTTTTGACAGAATAACTTCATTTAAATTCTCCAAATAAAGAATTAAACTGTTACACAAACTTAAACATGGCAGAAATTTCATTTTAATCTTCTTCCAGGATGTGACGTCACTGTGGGGTCAAAGTTCATGAAGAGAAAGGATATTTTCACAGATTACCACATTTAAACATGTATTTATAACTTCACTCTGCGATTGATGAATAGCTGTATATGATTTTTGGTGGTGTTCTTTTTGATGTCTAATGTTTGAGTAAGGACATTTGGTTAGCTTATAAGATAAATACATGCTCACCTAGGGTTCAAGGGAATGACTCTTGAAGAGATTGTCCTCAATTAAATAAAGAGTGATGTTTATGACTTAGTGACTGAATGCTAAGGATTTATACCCGTATGGAACACTTTACAATAAGGGTCCCTTAATTAGCATTAGTTAATGCATTATTAAGCATTAATTAACAGTTTAATGATAGTTTAATAATCGTTATAATGAATTACCTAACATTAACTAACACAGTAGTTAGTGCATTAATAAGCAGTTCATTAATGTCCACTGCTCAGAGTTAATTAATACATTATTAAGCATTAATAAAAGTTACAAAACTTAATTAGTTAACCATTAGTGAATGCTTTCTGGACCCTTATTGTAAAGTGTAACACATGCATCACTTAAGTAACACATTATAAATGCTAAACTGCCTCATAAGCATCAGCATAAGCATAAGCGTGTGCATCACTTTTAAGTGTCCTCTGGAAACACTTCTGTTGTGTTGCTGTCTATTTGCAGCGCGTTTTTCTAATGTATTGTGTTGTGGTCTTTGCATCACGTTTTCTAAATGCTGTGCATGTGTTGTCAAATTGATGAAGATGTTTTCTTAATTTGCTTGTGTTTTGTCTTTTTGCATGTGTTTTCTTAAGTTGCAGTGCTGTGAGCTCTCAGGGCCACTGTACTTCTCTGTGCCAGTTGAGATGTTATCTGTGATTATCTGTTTTATTCTAAATAAAATGTGTTGAATTCTTTATATGTGTTGCTTCAACTACATTTCAACTCATTTTGCTTCAGCGTATGTGTTACCTAAGGGATACATGTGTTACACTTTACAATAAGGGTCCAAAAAGCATTCACTAATGCTTAATTATGGTTAAGTAATGCTTATGAGGCAGTTTAGCATTTATAATGTGTTACCTAAGGGATAAATGTATTACACTTTACAATAAGGGTCCAGAAAACATTCACTAATGGTTAACTAATTGAGTTTTGTAACTTTTATTAATGCTTAATAATGTATTAATTAACTCTGAGCAGTGGACATTAATTAACTGCTTATTAATGCATTAACTAATGTGTTAGTTAATGTTAGGTAATACATTATGACGATTATTAAACTATTATTAAACTGTTAATTAATGCTTAATAATGCATTAACTAACGCTAATTAAGGGACCCTTATTGTAAAGTGATACCAATGTGGGTATAGAACATCATGAGACATGACCAGGTGAGTCAGAAAAATGAGCCAGTGAATCAGACATATGACCAGGTGAGGCAGATACATGAACAGGTGAGTGAAACACATGACCAGGCGAGTCAGACACATGACCATGTGAGTGAAACACATGACCATGTGAGTGAAACACATGACCAGGTGAGTGAAACACATGACCAGGTGAGTGAAACACATGACCAAGTGAGTAAAAGACATGACCAAGTGAGTAAAAGACATGACCAGGTGAGTAAAAGACATGACCAGGTGAGTAAAAGACATGGCCAAGTGAGTAAAAGACATGACCAGGTGAGTAAAAGATATGACCAGGTGAGTAAAAGATATGACCAGGTGAGTAAAAGACATGACCAAGTGAGTAAAAGACATGACCAGGTGAGTAAAAGATATGACCAGGTGAGTGAAACACATGACCAGGTGAGTAAAAGACATGACCAAGTGAGTAAAAGACATGACCAGGTGAGTGAAACACATGACCAGGTGAGTAAAAGATATGACCAGGTGAGTGAAACACATGACCAGTTGAATCAGACACATGACAAGGTGAGTCAGATACATACGATCGGAGCCAGTCTCAGTGGACAATAGACAAAATTAAAATATAACCATTAAATCCCCCCTTTCTCTTATTCTAGGCAGTGTGCATTATCACAAAAAATACACCAGACACACAGAGAAATACACACTCATGAATACAACATGAATAAAAACAACTAGCTTTAAGGTATATTCATCTTTTCATTTGTATACTACCTGATTAACCTCTTCAATGTGAGGTCCATTATATTATCTGTATGTTTTGTAATCTATAAATCATAAAATCAGTACGTTTACACAATATTAATTAATTAATACATTTTACTTATTATCATGTTTAAAGTATAATAATTACACATCATCTTATGTCTGCATGTTGATGGAGGCTTTCCCATATTTTCACTTTAAATCAGGATTAATATGGCCATGTGTTTAACGTGGTCAGAGAGCGCTCTCTGCTGGACACTCTGGGGAAAAACAGACTGTTTCATGATTATATGATTTCTTTCGCTTTATATTTCTGTGTTTTATTTGACTTTAGTTTCACTGTTTTATTTTCTGTATTAAACTTAAAATATTTACGGAAGATTGTTTCAAGTAGTTCAGCTTCAGGACACTGAAAATAATTGACAAAAAACTTTGCTTGGTAAAACCTGAACCAAACATAATAACAATATGGAAGACTACATGATAGAACACAAGATTACAGAACACAGTGACATAAAAATAACACTACGTGAAAGAACAACATATAACACAACATCAATCCCAAAAACATTACACAACATCAAAACACAAACTAATATTATAATATTACACAACAAGATAAAATACTTCTTTTTAATATCATACAATCTGAACAAAACATACTAACAAAACAAGATATTACACAACAAAATAGCACGACAAGATAACGCAACAAGATAACACACTAAGACAAAACAACATAACACAACAACACAGCAGGACAAGTTATCACAACAAGATATCACAACAAGACAAAAAAACAAAATAACACAACATAAAAACACAAGAGGATAAAAAACAAGATAACACAACAACACAGCAGCACAAGATAACACAACTAGATAACACAACAAGACAAAACAACATGATAACACAACAAGACAACACAATATGATAAAATAACAAGGTGACACAACAAGATAACTAAACGTGAAAAAACACAAGGTAACACAAGATGACACATTATACCACAACATGATAACAAAACAAGATAAAACAACAAGATAACACAAGATAATAAAACAAGATTACACAACATGATGATACAACAAGATTACAAGATGCAAGTATTTTTTCCATTTTCACTGCTCTCCGTATGTGGTTCTCAGTACAGGGCTTATCTCTGGATGCCAGAAGACGAGGACATGTCACCAAATCTTGTCACATACCTGCATCAACTCAGCCCTGCACGGCCCAAAAACTGCAACACCATCATCTTCAAGTGATCCTTTAGGGACTGTGCAGACCAATACTGTTTTTTGCACTGACAGCGTCCACAACCTCAAATTCAGAGCGCTTTTCACTGACGCTAAATGCTGCTAGGTTATGAAAGTTGTCTCACAGTACTAACGCTCCCCTTGGTAGTGACCATTTTATCTGTTTTCAATGCTATATGTTTCATATTTTCGGAGAAGAGGTGAAATGTCTTCAATAACTTCTACCAGGTTCAGTTGGCTTACTGATCAAGCTTTGAAGCAATAAAAAACAACTGAGTGCTGAAAATGCTGCTGCATTGGTTGTGCAAAGGAAATAGGTGCTGCCAGCACAAGAAACAGCCTTAATGGACACAGCCTCTTATGCATGCTCAATTTGATGCACGCTCTTTGGAATATATGCTGACACAGACACGCATGCTCACACATGACTCTGTATAGGGCACACGATTGACCTATCCATAACACACTCAGTACTAAATATAGCCAAAAGTAAATAACTGCCTACCTGTCTTTAATGCAAAGCACACAGTATGTTAGTCATCATTAGATCTTGTCTGATACCGTCAGGGTGTCCTGAGTCTTAAATGACCAGTGAAGTCATACTGCTGTGCCTAATAACACCTGATTCCCTTACACACAACAGCACACTGCAGAGAGCTGCAGAACTCTGTCTCTGTTTTTGAGCTTGAATATCGTAAGAGCAGTTTGCTTCGTAAATCAGAGCTTGAGATGGAGCAGATAGCAGCCATTCTGAGTGAATTTCCCCCTGAGTGTTTCAGACAGTTTCAGGTTGTACTCTGACGGGGGAACTCACTAAGAATTAATTATAATGAAGCTCATATGAATAGAAAAGGCGTAATGCCTGATGGCTCATTTAACACTAGAAGAGCCAGAATTCCAAATTGCATTATCCATTATGATATATACCAAATAAAGAGAGTGCTGTGTTTATTGTTTAAGGATATACTGTATATTTAAATATGGGACAAAACTTTCCTCTGCGAGTCACTTTCATCCGCTTCTTATTCAGATAGATCGGCGGTCTGTGCTGTAATTGCTGAAACAACTGTCAGGCTTCCTCAGCAGTCATCTCTTTCTTTGAGTTTCTCTTTGCTATAATTACCAAAATAGAAATGTCTATTTTTCTTAGTTTCAATTCAAAAATTGCTTTGTACACTAACTGTAAAGTAGGTAAAAGTAATCCTACAACCTTACTTTAAGAATATATCAAGGATTAAAGGACTTATGTCTCAGCAGGATGCAGAAAAACTCGTGCATTTATTTTATTTTTAGCAGACTAGACTACTGTAACGGGGTCTTTACAGGACTCCCTAAAAAGTCCATCAGATGACTGCAGCGCATACAGAATGCTGCTGCTCAAGTCCTAACAAGGACCAAAAAAGTAGACCACATCACTCCAGTTCTTAGATCTCTACACTGGCTTCATGTCTGTCAGAGAATAGACTTTAAAATCCTGCTGATGGTTTATAAAGCACTGAATGGTTTAGGTCCAAAATATATTGCTGATCTGCTGCTACTGTATGAACCATCTCGACCTCTGAGGTCATCAGGTACTGGTCTGCTTTCAGTCCCAAGAGTCAGAACGTAACATGGTGAAGCAGCATTTAGTCATTATGCACCACATATCTGGAACACACTCCCTGAAAGCTGCAGGTCTGCTCCAACTCTCACCTCTTTTAAATTAAAGACTAAGACTTTCTTATTTGCCACTGCCTTCTTATCTTAGCTTATTTTAACTCACTTTAAATGCAAATTTTAATGTAATTTTCAATATATTTCTAATTTTCCTTTTTTCTGTTTTATCATATTTGTCATTTTAATTGTGTTCTTTTATGCTTGTCTGAATGTTACCAATGCTTTTAATCTTTTAATATAAAGCACATTGAGTTGCCCTCGTGTATGAAATGTGCCATACATATAAAGCTTCCTTGCCTTGCCTTGCCTATAATTGTTGCCTTTTGTGCAATTTTATGAATGACATTTTAAATACCAAAACACACAACTTTAGGAAAAGTCCTTAGGAACCTGCAGAACTGTTATCTTTAATTCAGCAAAGTTACATTACATATAAATTTGAAAACAGTACAAATGACCCCCATGGCTGTTCTAGTGTTAAATAGTTCCTATTGATTCAATTTAAGAAAACACAACAAAGCAACGCCATAGTCTGAATGCCGGAATGATTTAGGCAACTTTAGACATTAAATTATTTCTGTTTCCGTACATTCTGTTCTTTGATTTAGACCTTTGCCTATTACTTTATATTGTACTAATAAACAACTACATTTACAGCTTTGTTTGCACCTATTATAGGTAGTTATGTAATTAGAGCTAATCATTTTACTGTACTATCTCATACAGACTGCAACTTCACTTTTTACACAGAAAAGCACTCTTTGCTTTGAACATGTCTGTGTTTAAACCTTTTCTTTTGTTCTAGCTGCAGGTCAACCCTGCATTATTATGTTAAACACTATAATATATTTCTTTCTAATTCTTATGTCTTCAGCTTCTCTTTTTCTCCGGGTGGGAAAAATATAACATGCACTTCTTCTGTTTAGGAAGCTTAACTTCTTGACCTAGATTTAACTAAACTCCTGACTCTTTATTTCCGCTCCCTCTTCTGGAAGAAGGGAGCAGCGTAATAGAAGGGCGAAGTGTCAGACTCAAAACCAATATTCAATTTTAGTTGTGCAGAATTTGTTCTTTTAGTACATCTAAGTTTATCAAGCAGGTTCTAGGTTCTTCCTCTTATAGAGAAACAGACACACCTCACTATTAGTATAAAGAAAAGATCTTCCTTTAGTGTCAGCAGAGTTTGTGTGCAGCCTAAGACCGCCCGAGTTGACGGCCGTGTCCTCTCGTAGCAAGACTGGCAGCAGATGTATGAACAAGATGACACAGAGGCTGACCATGAGTCTCACACCAATGACTGAAATACCAATCACATTATTCCATCTGTAATCCCTAACAACCTGAAGAGTCTGACACAATAGCAACATACAAAACAACATAATTAATAAAGAACTTCCAATCCTTTTAGTGGCTGTGATCCATTCTTAGTAAATTCTCCCTCACGGTATAACGTTTTTATTAATGAACAGAGAAGAATGATGTCTAAGATGCAGACTTTGTCAAAGGTTTACTGTTTAACGTGTTTCACACAAACAGGCTCAGTGTCACAGTGGCCCAAAGTACTTACCTCCAAGCCTCACTAGGTGGCAGCAGGTGAAGGGATATTAAATCTCAGCCTCAGCTTGAATCTGTGAGAATTATGTGATCTGTCCTCACTCAGAGACTCAGCAACAAGAGTGTTTAACACGCTGACACAGCAGTGTTACCACAAAAGACTCAGCTACATTCACGTGTTTTAATTCATTTTATTCTGATCATTTTATTCTGATCATATTATTTTAATTGACTCTAATTTATCAATTTATATTTTAAGTTTAAATCATTCCCCTTCAGAATGAAATAAATGTTCGCCCCTCTGTCAGTGTGTTTCTGCCTCAGTCTGTTACTTCCTGAAACAATAACTCCCTCTGTTTCTAATTGGATGGGGTTACCCTCCCCCCTCCTCCTCTTCCCTCTCCTCCTCTCCTCCTCTCCTCCTCCTCCTCTCTGGTTGTTGTCACTGACAGTCGGATTCTTCCCTCACAGCAGCAGCAGCAGCAGCAGCTCTTCCTCTCTCGTCCTCATCTTCCTCTCTAGCAGACGATGCAAACTCAGGATTTATAATTTCTCCTACATCTTACTCTCCGCTGCCTGCTCCACCTCCTCACGGTAAGAAAATCTCTGGTTACTATTATATCTGACATGTTTCTGAGAGGGTATTTGTGTTTATGTGCATATTTGTGTTTGTGTGCGTATGTGTGTGTGTGTGTGTCTGTGTGTGTGTGTGTCTGTGTGTGTGTGTGTGTGTGTGTGCTGCTGAGTGGAGCATGTGCAGTAGGAGTGTGTGTGAGATGATCTGACTACACAGTGATTTTAAACAGGATGCTTTGGTGTTTGTCTCTCTGTGTGTGAGAAACTTTACTCTGAGGGAACACACACATATAACACAAGAACTACACATCCTGTAGAAACACAATGTATGTGTCTGTGTGTGTATTAGTGTTACACAGTGTGTTATTGATGATTTTGACCTCATGTTTGTAATTACAAACATTACGTGTAGAAACCAAGAGTGACCATCTTATATGAAACAGAGCAGCGCTGTCTGTATGTGTCTTAGTAGGTGTGGGTCTGTGTGTGTGTGGGGGGGGGTTAGATGTAATGTAGACCCTTTGTGTGTCCCAGGACCCCCCTCCATACACACACACACACACACACTTCAGGAATTAAGGTGACATATGGTTGCATCCTCCTCCAGGCACACACGCAGATGTTCAGCAGTTTGAAGACACTCAAATAAAGACTCTGTGTTAGAGTGTGTGTGTGTGTGTGTGTGTGTGTGTGTGTGTGTGTGTGTGTGTGTCTGTGTGTGTGTGCGTGTGTGTGCGTGTGCATGTGTGTTTGTGTGTGTAAGGTCTCTCATCTGTAATCCTGAGCAGAAGAAGCTCACAGTAAATCCTGTGATGTGTCTCACTGAAAAATAAAATGCAAATACAGTTATTACAGGAGCAGACACACAACTACACAAGATCAACACAACAACCACACAATATCAACACAACTACACAACTTAGTAAACCTGCAAGTGTGTAGATGAGGTCTGAGAAGTGGGTGGGGGGCATTATCACTGCTGATTTAGTTTCTAATTCAAACACACACACACACACACACACACACACACACACACACACACACACACACACACACGCACACACACTAACTCTCATTTACACTCTCTAAGAGAGAGTACTGGATTATGTCTCTCCTAACATGATGTTATTTGATCCATGGAATCATGAATCCTAATGAATTATGTTTCCATTTCATGAACGTTCTTTCTCATATCAGGTAATGGTTTCAGGTGTTATACAGGTGTCGTTATACTGGTGTTGGGGGTTGGTCTTTCAGGAACCCATCTAGTTTAAAAAAACAGGTGCTTTACACAGACACCAGCTGAGCAGAGAGAGGGGCACAGAAATGGGTGCAAAGGGGGAGGGAAATTGAACAAGAAGAAATATATTCCATGAAATGATGTTAGTCAGTAATTAACATAGCTTACCTGGAGCCAGCGTGATTCATGGCAACCTTTTTCACTGGAGACAGTTCACTGTGGGCTCCAATAAAGCACGGTACTTCTTTTACCAAATACAAGTTCTGAACACCACTTCTAGACCTTGAGTCACACTGTTCACACCGGCAGTCAGATGGTCTAATCTGTCCTTAGGCCGTCATGCAGCCAAAACGCTTCCTGTGTGAAGACCCAACGGTACAGTTGACTGTGGAAACCAAAGTAAGATTGAGAATAACCAAACCAAACCATACTTAACCAAGCCAGACCACTTTCTGGAAACGCGCCATAAGAGGCAGATTTAAGCTGTGCTCTATGTATGTGTGTGCTTGGTGTGACTGTTTGTGTGTATGCTAATAAACTATATAAGTTGATTAGCACAAAGTGAGATATTGATCTGATGCTAGCATGCTAAAGTAAGCCTCAGGGTTAATCTGTGGTTTAATCTGAAACCTTTAACTGTTCAGTAAACAGTGTCCTGTAGTGAGTCACCACTCTGTAGTGATCACACCATCCTGCAGTGAAAAAGACACTCTGTAGTGATCACACCATCCTGCAGTGAAAAAGACACTCTGTAGTGAACACACCGCTATGTAGTAAACACAGGACTCATTAGTGAACACACCACCCTGCAGTGAACAAACCCCTCTGTAGTGAACACACCACTCCGTAGTGAACACACCGCTCTGTAGTGAACATACTGCTCTGTAGTGAACACACCACTCCGTAGTGAACACACCACTCTGCAGTGAACATACTGCTCTGTAGTGAACACACCACTCCGTAGTGAACACACCACTCTGTAGTGAACACACCACTCCATAGTGAACACACCGCTCTGTAGTGAACACACCACTCTGTAGTGAACACACCATCCTGCAGTTAACACAACATCCTGCAGTGAACACGCCACTCTGTAATTAACACACCACTCTGTAATGAACACAACACTCTGTAGTGAATATATACACTCTCTAGGTAACACACAATTCTGTTGTGAACACAACACTCTGTAGTGAACACACCATCCTGCAGTCAACACACCACTCTGTAGTGAACACACCACTCCGTAGTGAACACACCGCTCTGTAGTGAACATACTGCTCTGTAGTGAACACATCACTCTGTAGTGAACACATCAACCTGCAGGGAACACCCCACTCTGTAGTGAACACAGCATTCTGTAGTAAACATTGCACTCTGTAGTAAACACAGCGCTCTGTAGTGAACACACCACTCCGTAGTGAACACACCGCTCTGTAGTGAACACATCACTCCGTAGTGAACACACCACTCTGTAGTGAACACACCACTCTGTAGTAAACACAGCGCTCTGTAGTGAACACACCACTCTGTAGTGAACACACCACTCTGTAGTGAACACACCACTCTGTAGTGAACACACCACTCTGTAGTAAACACAGCGCTCTGTAGTGAACACACCACTCCGTAGTGAATACACCACTCTGTAGTGAACACACCACTCTGTAGTGAACACACCGCTCTGTAGTGAACATACTGCTCTGCAGTGAACACACCACTTTGGAGTGAACACACCACCCCATGTAGTGAACACACCATCCTGTAATGAACACATCACTCTGTAGTGAACACACCACTCTGTAGTAAACACACCACCCTGTAATGAACACACCACTTTGGAGTGAACACACCACTCTGTAGTGAACACACCACCCTGTAATGAACACACCACTTTGGAGTGAAGACACCACTCTGTAGTGAACACACCACTCTGTAGTAAACACACCACTCTGTAATGAACACACCACTTTGGAGTGAACACACCACTCTGTAGTGAACACACCACCCTGTAATGAACACAACACTCTAGTGAACATACCACTCTGTAGGTAACACCATTCTGTTGTGAACACACCACTCTGTAGTGCTGGCTGAATTTTGAGTGAGAGTTATGTTACCTTATACAGTGGGCTCATTGTTTCCCACAATGCATTGTAATAAGTAGTGAAAGGTCACTTCCCCAGGGAATTATTCCATCACGTTTTTTTTGTATGAAATTAAAATCACACAGACTGTGTGATACTTATTCTGATTCTCCTTTAAAACTAACGTATCAGAATAAAAATAACCAGTGACATGATCACAGAAATAAATGTGAATAAAGCATTCTCTGTGGAGCAAAGTTAGATTAACCTCATGATGATGATAGAAAGAAGACCACAGCCTATGAGTGCCAAACAAACTAATTCTAGGATTCCAGTGTTGTATTTAAAAGACATTCATTTATCATCTTCATTTATTAAACAACCTCAGTATAACACTTACTTCCTGATTTATTACTACCCTGTGGCCAGGTTGGAGCTGCCTGTCCTAAATGTGACAGTGATGATGTCATAAGTCCAGAGAGAGCGAGCAGATGTGTTTTTATCATGTTCACTAAGTTCACAATCATGTCTGAAGCATTTTACTTTCTGTCGAGAGCCGTTTGTGATTTAGACAACCTCAGACTCTGCTTAACAAATCAGCGCAGCCTGTTTTGTTTATGCTAAATGTGACCTCAGATTTGTGTGTGTGTGTGCGTGTATGCGTCTGTGTGTAAGGAGTGTTTGCATGGGGATATGCTGGCTGCAGTGTAATTGCAGTGAAAACTTGTTGATGTTTGTGATGAAATCCTCTGTAACTTGATATTTTTAGGGTTAAATAAAGACAGGTTTTCTCTGCAGACTTCATCTACAGTCTGAGTTGAATATGTTAAGCTGTTTTTAAAAAGTCTTAACTCCCTGACTTGATTGTGTACTTATAATGTTTAAAAATGCTGTGTTATATCTTATATATTCAAAATATATCCATACATGAGCTGAAGCTAGCGCAGTGAGCTGAGCTTAACAATGTGAGACGAAGCTAACTCTGTGAGCCGAGGCTAACACAAATCTAGAGCTAACACAGGGAACTGAGGCTAACACAATGAGCTGATGCTAACATAGGGAGCTAACTTTCAGTGTCTGTATAGTAACAAAGTATTATATCCGCTCAGGTCAGTGATGATATCAAGGAGTATGTCCTCAGATGAAGTGCTGTATTATCTGTTCTTGAACCTCTCTGAGCCCTGTCTCCTTCCTCTCCTCTCACACAAATCCAGGTCAGCTTTAATTACACAGACACACTTTATTCATTACTCACACTGTCTGTCTCTCTCTGTCTGTCTCTCTGTGTCTCTATCTCAGAGACTTTCATTTGAAGGCGTAAATTAACCTTAAGGACTAAACATCTACCGGAACTAGCAGCTGAAATGTAGAAACCCCTACAGATGATTTTCTACATAGCTTCTGCACCTGTTGTCCTTATTAGTGTCAAGCAGAGGTCAGATCCATCGCTCTATCTGCTGCTGTCCAGAGCAGTCTTCCCACAACAAAGACAAATATGAGGCCCTTTGTTTAGAAACGTGATGTATTCTGAGGCATCTTTTAAAGAGGGCAAAGCCACAGAACTATAGGACAGAGCCCTGTGTGAGTCACACACACACACACACACACACACACACACACACACACACACACACACACACACACACACACACACACACACACACACACACACACACACACACACACTCACTCTCTTCATATTTTTCTGTGACTTAAAATAAAATATGAAGGGTGTTGTTGCTGAGTAGCTGTGACCCACATTCTGGTGTGTGTGTGTGTGTGTGTGTGTGTGTGTGTGTGTGTGTGTGTGTGTGTGTGTGTGTGTGTGTGTGTGTGTGTGTAAGCTCCTGCATTAGACATGAGTGTGTGTGCTGCTTATTCAGAAGAGCTGGCTGCTTTTATACTGTCAGTGTTTCTGGGGGTCTGGACCACGGGTCTGATTTATTTAAACGTTCAGTCAGGATACGTTGGTTTTTACATACAGTGACTTTGATGAATAAAATGTGGAGTTGATTTTTAGTGTTACGGTGACTGATGAATAAAATGTGGAGGTGATTTTTAGTGTTATAGTGACTCTGATGAATACAATGTGGAGTTGATTTTTAGTGTTACAGTGACTCTGATGAATACAATGTGGAGTTGATTTTTAGTGTTACAGTGACTCTGATGAATAAAATGTGGAGTTGATTTTTAGTGTTACGGTGACTGATGAATAAAATGTGGAGTTGATTTTTAGTGTTACGGTGACTGATGAATAAAATGTGGAGTTGATTTTTAGTGTTACGGTGACTGATGAATAAAATGTGGAGGTGATTTTTAGTGTTATAGTGACTCTGATGAATCAAATGTGGAGTTGATTTTTAGTGTTACAGTGACTCTGATGAATAAAATGTGGAGTTGATTTTTTGTGTTACGGTGACTCTGATGAATACAATGTGGAGTTGATTTTTAGTGTTACGGTGACTCTGATGAATACAATGTGGAGTTGATTTTTAGTGTTACGGTGACTGATGAATAAAATGTGGAGGTGATTTTTAGTGTTATAGTGACTCTGATGAATCAAATGTGGAGTTGATTTTTAGTGTTACAGTGACTCTGATGAATAAAATGTGGAGTTGATTTTTTGTGTTACGGTGACTCTGATGAATACAATGTGGAGTTGATTTTTAGTGTTACAGTGACTTTGATGAATAAAATGTGGAGTTGATTTTTAGTGTTACGGTGACTGATGAATAAAATGTGGAGGTGATTTTTAGTGTTAAAGTGACTCTGATGAATACAATGTGGAGTTGATTTTTAGTGTTACAGTGACTCTGATGAATACAATGTGGAGTTGATTTTTAGTGTTACAGTGACTCTGATGAATACAATGTGGAGTTGATTTTTAGTGTTACGGTGACTGATGAATAAAATGTGGAGTTGATTTTTAGTGTTACGGTGACTGATGAATAAAATGTGGAGTTGATTTTTAGTGTTACGGTGACTGATGAATAAAATGTGGAGGTGATTTTTAGTGTTATAGTGACTCTGATGAATCAAATGTGGAGTTGATTTTTAGTGTTACAGTGACTCTGATGAATAAAATGTGGAGTTGATTTTTTGTGTTACGGTGACTCTGATGAATACAATGTGGAGTTGATTTTTAGTGTTACGGTGACTGATGAATTCAATGTGGAGTTGATTTTTAGTGTTATAGTGACTCTGATGAATAAAATGTGGAGTTGATTTTTAGTGTTACGGTGACTCTGATGAATACAATGTGGAGTTGATTTTTAGTGTTACGGTGACTGATGAATACAATGTGGAGTTGATTTTTAGTGTTACGGTGACTGATGAATTCAATGTGGAGTTGATTTTTAGTGTTATAGTGACTCTGATGAATAAAATGTGGAGTTGATTTTTAGTGTTATAGTGACTCTGATGAATACAATGTGGAGTTGATTTTTAGTGTTACGGTGACTCTGATGAATACAATGTGGAGTTGATTTTTAGTGTTACGGTGACTGATGAATTCAATGTGGAGTTGATTTTTAGTGTTATAGTGACTCTGATGAATAAAATGTGGAGTTGATTTTTTGTGTTACAGTGACTCTGATGAATACAATGTGGAGTTGATTTTTAGTGTTACGGTGACTCTGATGAATACAATGTGGAGTTGATTTTTAGTGTTACGGTGACTGATGAATACAATGTGGAGTTGATTTTTAGTGTTACAGTGACTCTGATGAATAAAATGTGGAGTTGATTTTTTGTGTTACGGTGACTCTGATGAATACAATGTGGAGTTGATTTTTAGTGTAACAGTGACTCTGATGAATACAATGTGGAGTTGATTTTTAGTGTTACAGTGACTCTGATGAATACAATGTGGAGTTGATTTTTAGTGTTACGGTGACTCTGATGAATAAAATGTGGAGTTGATGTTTAGTGTTACAGTGACTCTGATGAATACAATGTGGAGGTGATTTTTAGTGTTATAGTGACTCTGATGAATACAATGTGGAGTTGATTTTTAGTGTTAAAGTGACTCTGATGAATACAATGTGGAGTTGATTTTTAGTGTTATAGTGACTCTGATGAATACAATGTGGAGGTGATTTTTAGTGTTACAGTGACTCTGATGAATAAAATGTGGAGTTGATGTTTAGTGTTACAGTGACTCTGATGAATACAATGTGGAGGTGATTTTTAGTGTTATAGTGACTCTGATGAATACAATGTGGAGTTGATTTTTAGTGTTAAAGTGACTCTGATGAATACAATGTGGAGTTGATTTTTAGTGTTATAGTGACTCTGATGAATACAATGTGGAGTTGATTTTTAATCTTACAGTGACTCTGATGAATACAATGTGGAGTTGATTTTTAGTGTTATAGTGACTCTGATGAATAAAATGTGGAGTTGATTTTTAGTGTTACAGTGACTCTGATGAATAAAATGTGGAGTTGATGTTTAGTGTTACAGTGACTCTGATGAATACAATGTGGAGGTGATTTTTAGTGTTATAGTGACTCTGATGAATACAATGTGGAGGTGATTTTTAGTGTTATAGTGACTCTGATGAATACAATGTGGAGGTGATTTTTAGTGTTATAGTGACTCTGATGAATACAATGTGGAGGTGATTTTTAGTGTTATAGTGACTCTGATGAATAAAATGTGGAGTTGATTTTTAGTCTTACAGTGACTCTGATGAATACAATGTGGAGGTGATTTTTAGTGTTACGGTGACTGATGAATTCAATGTGGAGTTGATGTTTAGTGTTACGGTGACTCTGATGAATACAATGTGGAGTTGATTTTTAGTGTTATAGTGACTCTGATGAATAAAATGTGGAGTTGATTTTTAGTGTTACAGTGACTCTGATGAATACAATGTGGAGGTGATTTTTAGTGTTATAGTGACTCTGATGAATAAAATGTGGAGTTGATTTTTAGTGTTACAGTGACTCTGATGAATACAATGTGGAGGTGATTTTTAGTGTTACGGTGACTGATGAATTCAATGTGGAGTTGATGTTTAGTGTTATGGTGACTCTGATGAATAAAATGTGGAGTTGATTTTTAGTGTTACAGTTCCTCTGATGAAATAAAATGTGGAGTTGATTTGTAGTGTTACAGTTCCTCTGATGAAATAAAATGTGGAGTTGACTTTTACTGTAACGGTGACTGATGAATAAAGTGTGGAGTTGATTTTTAGTGTTACAGTGACTCTGATGAATAAAATGTGGAGTTGATTTTTAGTGTTACAGTTCCTCTGATAAAATACAATGTGGAGTTGATTTTTAGTGTTACAGTGACTCTGATGAATACAATGTGGAGTTGATTTTTAGTGTTTCAGTGACTCTGATGAATAAAATGTGGAGTTGATTTTTAGTGTTACAGTGACTCTGATGAATAAAATGTGGAGTTGATTTTTAGTGTTACAGTGACTCTGATGAATAAAATGTGGAGTTGATTTTTAGTGTTACAGTGACTCTGATGAATACAATGTGGAGTTGATTTTTAGTGTTACAGTGACTCTGATGAATAAAATGTGGAGTTGATTTTTAGTGTTACAGTGACTCTGATGAATAAAATGTGGAGTTGATTTTTAGTGTTACAGTGACTCTGATGAATACAATGTGGAGTTGATTTTTAGTGTTACAGTGACTCTGATGAATACAATGTGGAGGTGATTTTTAGTGTTACAGTGACTGATGAATAAAATGCGGAGTTGATTTTAGTGTTACAGTGACTCTGATGAATAAAATGTGGAGTTGATTTTTAGTGTTACAGTGACTCTGATGAAATAAAATGTGGAGTTGATTTTTTGTGTTACGGTGACTGATGAATACAATATTGAGTTGATTTAATTTTTACAGTGACTGATAATTAAACATTGGAGTTGGTTTGGTGTTACAGTGACTCTGATGAATACAATGTTGAGGTGATTGTTATTGTTACAGTGACTCTGATGGATAGAATGTAGAATTTATTTGTTGTGTTACGGTGACTGATGAATACAATTTGGAGTTGGTTAAGTGTTACAGTGACTCTGATGAAGAAAATATGGAGTTGATTTTTAGTGTTACAATGACTCTGATTAATGAAATATAGAGTTTATTGTTAGTGTCACAGTGACTGATGAATAAAATGTGGAGTTGATTTTTAGTGTTACGGTGACTCTGATAAATAAAATGTGGAGTTGATTTTTAGTGTTACGGTGACTCTAATAAATAAAATGTGGAGTTGATTTTTAGTGTTACGGTGACTGATAAATACAATGTGGAGGTGATTTTTAGTGTTACAGTGACTGATGAATAAAATGTGGAGTTGATTTTTAGTGTTACAATGACTCCGATGAAATAAAATGTGGAGTTAATTTTTAGTGTTACAGTGACTCTGATGAAATAAAATGTGGAGTTGATTTTTTGTGTTACGGTGACTGATGAATACAATGTTGAGTTGATTTTATTGTTACAGTGACTGATAATTAAACATTGGAGTTGGTTTGGTGTTACAGTGACTCTGATGAATACAATGTTGAGTTGATTGTTATTGTTACAGTGACTCTGATGGATAGAATGTAGAATTTATTTGTTGTGTTACGGTGACTGATGAATACAATTTGGAGTTGGTTACGTGTTACAGTGACTCTGATGAAGAAAATATGGAGTTGATTTTTAGTGTTACAATGACTCTGATTAATGAAATATAGAGTTTATTGTTAGTGTTACGGTGACTGATGAATAAAATGTAGAGTTGATTTTAGTGTTACAGTGACTCTGATGACTAACATTTAGAGTTGTTTTTTAGTTTTATAGTGACTGGAGAATAAAATGTGGATTGATGTTTAGTGTTACAGTTACTCTGATGAATAGAATGTGGAATATATTTTGTGTTACGATGACTCTGATTGATAAAATGAAGAATGTATTTGTTGTGTTACAGTGGCTCTGATGAATAAAATGTAGAGTTGATTTTAGTGTTACGGTGACTCTGATAATTAAATGTAGAGTTGATTTTAGTGTTACGGTGACTCTGATGAATTAAATGTAGAGTTGATTTTAGTGTTACGGTGACTCTGATAAATTAAATGTGGAGTTGATTTTGTGATGGTGACTGATAAATACAATTTGGAGTTGATTTTTAGGTTTACAGTGACTCTGATGAATGAAATTTGGAGTTCTGCACTTTGAGTCAAACAGATTTAAAATATCAAGACGTACTTTGAGTCTGAGCCAACAGCTACGAGCTAAGCACAGATGTGCAGCTGATCAGACTGTTGTTTCCTCAGAATAACTTCACATCATACTGACTCTGAGTAGACATTTAGTTCATGCTCTCCTGCATATTTCTTCATGTGTAACAGTGTTATTTTTATAATAACCCTTTATCTGACAGAATAAACTCTGTGAATGTGTCTCCTCTGGGTCATCTTTCAAACCTCACTGTGCAGCAGAACAAAGAAAGGGCATTTCATTGCATTAATCTGATTCACAAATCAACAGTGATAAGAACTGATTCACATTATTATGGGACGCTGTTTGAAATGCTAAAGGATGGGATGTTATTGTGATTACTATTAAAACTATTAAAATTCTGCAACTTATCCTGAAGAGAAAATTATCCTTTTGACAGTCCAGGGTTAATCAGAGACAGGAATAAATATAGGCTGGAGTCTCTGCTGCATCTGCAGGCTGAACGTCACTCTCTCTCTCTCTCTCTCTCTCTCTCTCTCTCTCTCTCTCTCTCTCTCTCTATCTCTCTCTCTCTCTCTCTCTCTCTCTTTTAGAAACAGAGATTTATCTGCATTACAGTTACATGATGTTTTATCATATCATATTACTGCAGACAGACAGAGACTGTTTGTCTGAGAGGACAGAGGGGTAATGTGATTAACCCACCCTCAGCCTCTACACACACAGATATACTTCCTCTCCTCCTCCTCCTCTTTTCCCTTTTCTCCTCCTCTATTTCTTACTCCATTTCTTTTTCTTCTTCCTTATCTTATTCCTCTCTTTTTCCTCCTCTTCTTCTCCTCCTCCTCCTCCTGTTGCACTGATGTCACTTTGGACAGGAGCTCCATCCTCAGTCGTCCTCTTTTCTGTCCCAGCTGGTGAAGGAGGCCAGTTTAGTGGATGTGTGGAGGGTGATGCATCCTTCAGGTAAACAGTACAGGTGAAAATATCAGACCCACTGAGGCTAAAGTAAGAGGAAAGCAGACATCACACCAAGACGAAACCAATCCAAACTCTAAATGGGAATCCATGCAACATGAATGGCAACATAGTGAGGCCAATAGATGTTAAGGATCCCAGATTTTATAAAACAGGTGTATCGAGGAGTGAAGCATGTATGTATATATCCATCGAGGATACATTCCTTTATTAGGTTGTGCCTTGATGTTTTTGTAGGAACAGTATCTTTAATCCAAAACAGTCTGAAAATGCTGCCACTGGGCTGATGGGAGACTAAAGCCTGGGTAATACTTCTGAGCTCTACATACTTGTGTGTCGTTGTGTCTGCGTCTCTCTGCAGTACTCAGCTGAAACAGTATAGGCAGTGTGTTTCTGTGCTTGTCAGATCGCCTGTTATTGATCCTGCTACGTTTTCTGCTTGTTTGTTCTCAGTGAACTATGACGACTCTGAGCGTGTTGTGTTAAACCGGAGCTGATAGATTTTGATGTTGATCATACAGCGATTATTACAAAGAGGAATAGGGGGGAGATGGAGGAGGAGATGGGATGTGTGACGATTTCTGAAAAATTGTAAATGCAGGAAGTACGATACTGCCCAGCGGACCAATCAAAGCTGCTGCTCTTCTGATCTTCAGCTTCAAAATAACATATAGGGTAAACGTAAAAATTCAACTTTTTTTACTCACCAGTTTACAAATTTATTGTCTTAATTTTATGACCTTCATCTTGCATCCTGTCATTCTCTCATACATAAACATGAACAAACATTTATACACAACAAAACAACAAAATACCAGTTGCAATAAGTGAATTCCCCACTTATCCCATGTTCACAACCCGACTGAAACGTTGGCTCAAGACACAGCAGGTCTGTAATCACTAATCTATATCCAATGCTGTCTCTCCTTGCCTCTCTTCCTCTGTGTGCTGGTGTGCGCTGGTGTGCGCTGGTGTGTGCTGGTGTGTGCTGGCGTGTGCGTGCCTGTGCGTGCCTGTGCGTGCGTCTTTGTGTGGGTTTAAGGTATGCATTTTTACTTGTGTGATATTCTGATATGTTGGTCCATGTTTTACCTGGTCCAGTTAGAGTGATTATGCTCTAAGGCACTTTATTGCACTAACTTGCACTTTAGTATAACTTATTATGCTCTTGTGATGTATTACTGTTTTCAGTGTGATGCTACCATGATGTACTGTTTTCATGAACTCTGTTTTGACCTGCCGGAGACTATGGATGAAAATTTGCCTTATGGCTAACTCTGGCATATTTACATTGATGCAACGCTGAAATGTTCTTTAATATGTACTGTCCCTTTAAATAAATAAATAAATAAATACATTTTCAAAAATATTTGATCTACTGCTTAGAAAGCAGCTTTTAGCTATATTACTGCTGTAAACAAGTTTTCCAGTTAAACTGGCTAAAGGACAAAAATCCTTGCTTAGCATCATGCCAACTGTATATAATGGAAAATCCCATATAAAAAAAGCAAAGCTAGTAGATTTAGGGCCTGATCTACTAAAGGTTTGCGTGTATAAAAACACGTGCAAACTTGATAGCGCACGCAAAGCTGATGTACTAACCGAGAGCACCGAGGATTGCGTCTGTCAAATGAGCAAAATAGCCCTCGCAATCCATTTAGCGTGTTTGCCTTCATGAATATGCAGAATACATGCAGATTATCAGAACGTGCAAAATACTGGGAGGAGGAGATGCAAATGTAATCATTTAGCACACGCAATGTGATTTATCATACCTGAACCAGATAGCGAGCGGCGTTTTTGCATGTATAGTTAGCATGTTTGTAAGCCACGTGCAAGCTGGCACAGTGTTATGCACAAACCCACATCTTCACATACAAACAAAAAATCAATATGATGTACTCGGCCTACTCACTACTGTTTTAAGGAGCCTTATGCTCTGCGGACTTGTCCACGATGCGCTGTGTCCATTTTCTTTGCTCTGTCATTCTCAATGGACAACATGGCAAATCCACTCAGTCTCTCCTGTCCCACTGTGCTCCTCAAGGGGTTTTTAGTTAGTTTTAACTTGGAGGATGAGCGCTCAGAAGTTGCAACAGTGACGGGAAGAGTCAAAAATAAAAGGAGGCCATGCAAACCTCACTCAATGCAGAAGTTATTGCTGGTTGGTTGACAATGAGCATTTTTGCCAGATCCCTAACAGACTTTTGCTTTGGTGTCTGGTCCCTGAAAGAGGTTCTAAACTAAAGCAGCTGGCCAACGAAGCTGGAGGCGATGTCCCAACTGTAGTGCTCACTAAGCTGCCAGGCAGCTTGCTGTAACTCCTCATCTCGTGCTTGAAGCAGTGTGTTGGGGTGAATTGCCTCAAACATGTTCACAGCTCCATTTAAGCTGGTGAATCTTTGGGACAGTTGCTGGATGATGATATCAAGACAGACATTAAAAACGTTCAACCGAAAGTTGCTCTCTGCGTCAGTGAGGCGACTGTCTTCATCAAAGTGAAGTCTAACTTTTCTGGTCCTGGTTGTTTCAAACTGCAATTGACTTCCCAATTTAGTAACTAGAGCAAGAGTGGCAGACTTAGCCTCATCAAATTGCTCTCTAAACTCCATCAATGTCACTTTACATGGTGACAGCCACTAGCACGCGCAAAATCCTCATTTAAGGGCGGTCCGCACCATTTTTGCACTTGTTATCAATTGCTCACACAATCATAGTAGATCACCCGCAACACGCCCACTTATAGCACATGCAACATTTAATTTGCACACGCAAATTAGCACTTGTTATTTGGGATCTTACTAGATCAGGCCCCTAGTGTTTTATCTTTTAACCTAAACTTAGTAGAAAACATGATAACAAACTACCTCTGTGAACTTAAAATGACTTAAAGAAATGTGCAGGAGCCTTACAAAACAAACAAAATAAAAAAGGAGCTTAGAGGGAAGGCATGTCAGACATTAAGTGTCTCCCATTATTATTGACCACCGTACAAGTTAAAAGTGACATATCATGCAAAATTGACTTTTTAATGGTTCTCTACCTGAAATATGTTTCCCTGGCATGTCTACAAACCCCTGAGAATGAAAAAAATCCATTCTGCCCGTTTTGATTTCTACACCTTTCTGTAAATGTGTGTGAAACGAGCCGTTTCAGACTTCCGTGTTTTTGTTACGTAACAACAATATCCGGTCTGTCACGGAGTCAGAGCTTGGAGCTTGTTCAGCCCATAGACTGTATAAAATAATACTGAATCCCTCCCCCATTTTTCATAACCTGCACAAATGTGTGCTAACAAGGAGCTTAGGAGGGAGGCATGCTAGTTGTAGGCTGTCTTAATAAACACAAAGGTCGGTTTTACTCCCCACGTCTGCAGATTTGAAGATCTAGTGGATGATTTTTATTTATCATGGATAAGTGCTAGAGCTAGTTAGCATAGCCACATAGCTACATGTTCGTAGCTGTAGCTGTAGCTGTGTACCAAGACTCACGTCGACATACTGCAAATAAAACAACAAGAAACACTAAATCTGTGACCAATCCTTCAGAAAGGTCCTGCTGCCTCTCTGGCAGAGGTCGGTTTTACTCCCCACGTCTGCAGATTTGAAGATCTAGTGGATGATTTTTATTTATCATGGATAAGTGCTAGCGCTAGTTAGCATAGCCACATAGCTACATGTTCGTAGCTGTGTACCAAGACACACGTCTACATACTGATAAATAAAACAACAAGAAACACTAAATCTGTGACCAATCGTTCAGAAAGGTCCTGCTACAGGCGCCTCTCCGTCAGGATCAGATTCAGAGGGTTGAAGTAACGCGATCTCTGAGCAGCCGTGTATATTCAGTCAACATGTAAACATTAGATCAACGTGCTGGAGAGCCGAGGCACATCCACTTCCGGAGGGGGCGTGGTCAGAGGGAAAACAGAGTGTTCTGATGAGGAATGAAGAAGAGGACTTTTCAGGCATGCCAAAATCTGATTTCAAAGTGTTTTTTTGAGCATAAACTTTAAAGACATGTTTTGGGGACCTCTTAGACCAATATATATTGATGAAAAAAAGCGTGATATGTCCCCTTTAAGCGAGCACACATTAGCATTGCGGCTTCAGTACATCCCAAACTTAGAATTAAACACAATTTACATCCAGATACAAATTCTATCGGATGGCGTTTGCTTCTAAATAACATGTACATTATAAGGACCACCTGTGTGTAATATCTGACATGTACATATCCTGTATAAATAATGGACGTAGTATCCGTGACGTCACCCATCTGTTTCTGAAGTGCTGTTTTGAAGCCAATCGCCAGAGGGAGCCACATTGGAAATGCTGAACTCAACCTAACTTCTGTCGAGCGACTGTGACTTAAAGAGGCGGGCTTTGAGCCTCCTAGCCAACAGCCTCAAGCAGACACTCGATGAACTGCAGTTTTTAACACTTCCGCATTGGCTTTAATTCTCGAGGCTGGAGGTTGCCACTTGGTACAAATTTGAACAGATTTTAATTTCATTACTTGGACAAAATTACAACAATACAGATCTCATTTACAAATCTACACATAAAAACAAGAACACAAAATACATCACATAAGGTGAGCACACATTCCTGTACGTCACCCATGACAAACCCATAAATACACACAGGTAGATAGAAATTATTTTTTTCATGTCTTTATGGTTGCTCTTCCTGTATTCTGTCATGTCTGATAGTCAGATGATGAAGATGAGGACAATGACAATGATGGAGATGAGGGTCAGCTGGTGGATGTCTGTAGAGGTTTACAGTCCATCATGAATATCTGATCATCAGAGTGACCGCGGTCTGCACTTCCTGGAACAGATCAATACTAAGAGAGAGAGAGACAGAGAGTATGTGTGTGTGTGTGTGTGTGTGTGTGTGTGTGTGTGTGTGTGTGTGTGTGTGTGTGTGTGTGTGTGTGTGTGTGTGTGTTTGTGTATGATGTCATTAAAGTGGGTGTATCCTGCTGCACACAGATGAGATCATATCATCCTGTTTTTTCCCACTCTTTTGACTCCTTCCATCTTTGTCTTCTCTTTCTTTACTTCTCTCTCCCTCTCCCTCTCTTTCTTTTGCTCTCTCTCTCTCTCTCTCTCTCTCTCTCTCTCTCTCTCTCTCTCTCTCTTTCTCTCTCTCTCTCTCTCTCTCTGTGTTCTTAAAGACAGTAACTTGAACAAATACTAGACTAAGTTTCTATTGTTAGACCTAAAGTGTTTGAGTAGCTCACCCAGTTTAAAATACACACACACACACACACACAGGCACACACACACACACACACACACACACACACACACACACACACACACACACACACACACACACACACAATCCTTCACATATTGAATTATCTACTCTATGACATCAGAGGACACACAGCAAATGTGAAACTTAAGGATTTTATCCTGACATGTTCAGTAACATGACTTCTCCATCACATTCAGGGTTAGGCATCTCGGTGTGAGGCTGATACGGTACTGCTTCATTCCTAAATGGTATTTAGGGAGGGAGTAACAATCACAATTAAACCCAGGGAAAAAAAAGAGGTACAAAATATCTGACACATTTATTTATAAGGACAGATGTACAACTTAAAACCAGCTTCTTTCAGAAACACCAACAAAAGAAAAACACTCAATTACTTTAACCACAAAGACCTGAACCCGAGGATCCCGTGGCACAGGCAGATGCCTCCATGGGCACACTGTGTTGCTGCTTCAGGTGATCGCACTGCCTGTGTACTTTAGAGCAGCATGGCATATTTGACCCTCTCTGAAACAGGTGATGGGTATACTCCCTCAGCCTCCACCGTGTTTGTTCTTGAACTTCATTGCTAATACAGTAGTATAAGTCGCACACACAATAGTGTGAATCTGTGGCACACGCTAACGTCACATGGCTCTAAAGTAGCAGGAATACAATACAAATCAAAAAAGGATCACTTTATTGACTCAAATGGATCAGATAACACGCTGCATCTCCATACAGCTGCTCTACTGATGCACTCATCGTGTCCATGACTTCATAAGCGATCAATCTGCCCATCAGTAATCAATACAGCTCTCTGTAACGCTATGTGGATGTTTTTTATACAGTCTTTTGGAATTTACAGGAAATTGAGGATTCTGAATTCTGCCTCATCATCTTTAACTGTTCGTCAGGGTTTATTTTCAGGCTTTCTTTCTCCTTCCCCACCACCCTCCCTCCTCTTCCTCCTCCTTCTTCCTCCTCCTCCTCCTCCTCCTCCTACTCCTCCTCCTCTTCCACAGTCTACCATCTGAGTTACTGAAATATTTATCAGCTGGTTCTATTTTGGGAACCCTGCCCCTCCTTTGTGGATCAGAATGACACCACAATATATGCACACGCACACACACACACTCATGAGCACCTGCATGCACACATACATGTGATTATGTATTAAAATTCCAACACGTGTGTGTGTGACTACGTTGTACTCACAGCTGGGGTCTGTTTCAGGAAGGAGACTCTGAGTCTAACCCTGAAGTCTGATCTGATTCACCCCCAGCGAGGAGACTAGGGGTCTGACGGACTGTGCTGCTTGTGCGCCCGCTAAACCTGCAAATGAGCCAAAAATAAATAGATCAACTCACAGAGCACACACAAAGGGTTAAACGCTCTACAAACTGTGCTGCAGAGCCAACAGCATCTCTCTGCGTCAGTGCTGTTTGCATACATTTAAATGATCCATTTTTCATTTGGAGCAAAACAGGCCGTTTACGGTTCAAAGGATCCTCACTGTAGATAACACCTGATTCACTCACATTGAGCTAACAGCCCGCACAGTCAGAGAGAAATATTCACCGTCTGCTGAGAGCTCCTGGTAACTACACCAAGTGTTTATAGACTTCTAAACGCTCAAACTTTTCAAAGATCAGAACATCAGTTCACCTCTGGATGAGCTGAAAATAACACTCCTGTACATAAGGTCTGTTAATGTGACTCTGACATGTTATTATGACTAGTATCTGACATTTGGAGCTCTTGCCCAAAAGCACTCGCCAGGCCGTTACACCTGGAACAACAACCCAACCAGGTGCTGAAACCGATTGCTGAAGCCATCAGCAAAGAATCAGCAGCTGCAGCCGAGGTGCGCAACAGCACCTGCACAATAGGTTTTGTTAAGGCAGGAGAACAGCCAGGGCAGCTTGCAAGAAGCCAGCAGCAGGAATCCTGGCAACTCTCAGTAGACCTGGAGAAGGGACTCCTTGTGCCTCTCCTCGCTTTCTCCAGACTCTAGGACCTTGATTTACAAATGAAGTGCTAACTTTCATCTGAAAAGAGGACTTTGGACCACTAAGCAGCAGTCCAGTTCTTTTTTAGCCCAGGTAAGACTCTTCTATGGTTGTCTCCGGTTCAGGAGGGACTTGATAAGAAGATGTGACAGGTGTATAGTCTCTTTCCTGAAGGCGACTGTGCATGGTGGCTCTTGATGCTCTGACTCCAGCCTCAGTCATCTCCTCATGAAGTCCCCTTAGATTTTGGATGTGTTTTGTTTGACACTCCTCTGAAGGCTGCTGTTATTTCTGTTTCTTGTGCACCTTTTTCTACCATATTTTATAATCCGTTTGGATATAGCTCTCTGTGAACAGCCAGCTTCTTCAGCAGTAACCTTTTGACGGCTTCCACTTCTTTTGGGGGGTCCAGGACTGTCTTCTGAACGACTGTCGAGTCAGCAGTCTTCTCCATGACTGTGTCGCCTACTGAACCAGACTAAGAGACCCTTAAAAGGCTCAGGAAGCATTTGCAGATTTTTCCCCTTTATCAGTTGATCAGAGTGTGACATAATTACTTTACAATATTCAGCTTTTTTACAATACTCTAATTTAATGAGATACTGAATTTGGGGTTTTCATGAACTGAATAATCGTCACAATTGAAGAAATATATTTCACTCTGTGTACTGAATCTCAATAATATACAAGGGTCAGTTTTTGAACTGAACTACTGTAATGTTTCACATAACCTCTTGCATCAAAGTCAGGTTCAGGACTGCTGAACCCATGTCTGTCTTCATCTCCTTCTCTTCTTTATTTTGAGCTTCTGTTACTCAGAAGCTGAATCAGCCTCACACAGTGTGTTGTAGTATGTGTTTCTGAGTGTGTGGCTCTGAGTGTGTATCACTGTGTGTGTTTCTTGTTACACTGTATGCTGCGCTATGATTGGACAGTTTGAATCTTGCACTCAGGCTGCATCAGACTCTGACCTACTTTAGATCCTAGTGTTTTTTATCAGACACTCTGAAAACACACACACACACACACACGCTCACACACATACAATTCACAGCTCCTCTCTCTGGTTCTTCTTACAGGTCCTCAGGAGGTTTTCAGAGGTGTTCTGGAAAGCTCCATATGCCTGAGGACTGTCAACCTTGATGCGTCTCCCAACAGCAGACTCCACCCACACCTCCACCCATCTCACCTCCACCTGCACCATGAGCTGTGAGCAGAAGTTTGTAGATCGAACCATGGGTGTCACACTCACACTGCGCCTCCTCATGCACGGAAAGGTGAGAACCCGGGGCAGGGCACGCACATGGGGCGGGGTCTGATGAGGGGTGGGCTTTGGATGTAAAAACATGTTCTGTGTATTTGTGATGGTGGATGCAGGTCCAAATAAAACTATTTATTTTCTGCCTGTCTGTACAATGAATAAATAAAAAAAACATGGAGGTGACAGTGATCATGTGAGGAAACAAAACCAACCATCCTGGTAAATGGTTAAAGACCTCTGGTCTTTTGGATAGTCCCTCTTGGTTGGGAAGGTTCCTTACTCAGTGAAACGACCCGAGTCGGACATGATGAGAACTGTTTGAATTCCTCAAATGATAAGGAAAGGAGCTTCAGAGTTTCCTTTGTCATCTCCTTTAGTGGAGGTTACACTGAACCTTTAAGGAAAGAAACCAGTGATCAGCCTGACAGCCACGTTCAGTGGATTAATCTAATAAAATCAAACTTTGATTTATGTCAATGCATACCACTTAATCTTGGCCATGGTTTGTTTAATTCCAACCCCTGATAAATCATAATCAATAATTCAAAAGTATTTGTGTCCTTCCTTTCATATTCTACAAATTGGGTGCAGTTAAGGTGAACCACCACAGAGATTCCATTTGGATGATTTTAATGATTCTTACAGATAAAACGAATCGTATTCCCGCTTCATAGTGCTTCATGTATTGTTTACAGCTGATATGAGACAGAGTCAGAATGGACTCTATAATATTCATATTAGAAGATCAAGGCTGAAATAAAAAAGATGTAATGTATTTTTCAAGCTTGTGTTAAAAGGCTGTCAGCATTAACGCATTAATCACAAG
This sequence comes from Notolabrus celidotus, assembly GCF_009762535.1. Classification (NCBI taxonomy): domain Eukaryota; kingdom Metazoa; phylum Chordata; class Actinopteri; order Labriformes; family Labridae; genus Notolabrus; species Notolabrus celidotus. Next base: position 29,393,766 of record NC_048272.1, on the reverse strand, counting down.
TGGGTAAAGGTCCAAAGCTGACGCCTTTGTATTTTTTGTTGGGGTAGTCATTTTCTAAAAGTATTAACCCTTTCTGTTCGATCCACACTGGATACAGTCAATGCAGTAGGGGGGAGTAAAGCACCTTAACCCTCCTGTTATGTTCAGGGTCAGACTGACCCTGAACATAACAGGAGGGTTAAAGTGTTCAAAAATCAAAAAAAGTGTGAGAATGCAGGTGTTGGCATGACTTTTGACGGGAACCTTCTCTGTTCCCATGGGCAAACTCCACCCACATTGAGGGGACTCTCAGCAGGGTAGTGATGTGTCATGATCAAAAGCTGCGGCTCTGAGAGCTGATGCTCTATAGTGAATCAGAACGAGAGAGAGCCGGCTCCCAATTTTTTCCTTTCGCTGCTTAGCTCTCACAGTGCTCAGCCCCAGCTCTGCTCACGACAGAACTTTGTTTTGATTGGTCAGCATGGCGGCCATATGGCCAATCACATGTGAGGATATAGGATACAGGTGATGGAGGGGAGGCTGTGGCTGTTTTCGAAACCGCCTACTATACTAGCAGTACGTACTGATTTGGCCAAAATTCAGTATGTAGTATGTAATGTGTGAACAAGAGCAAATTCTGCAGTAAGCCAAAACTCCCCGGAAGTCTACTGATTCAGGAAAATATCTCAGTATGCATCAGACCAGTCTGCCTCGCGTACTGTTTCCCATAATGCACAGCACTCGTTACGCTTCTTCTTTTTCCTTCTTTTTTGACGTTGGGGGAAATCCGTTTCAGGGTTATGTGAAAGTTATTGAATTACATACAAACCACTTCTTAACTTTTTAAATCATAAGTGAATGCTAAATAAGCATTTTCTTTATCCCCTTCGCTGTTGTTTACTTCAGCATACCGAAAACAGGAAAATCCAGTGACATCTGGCCCAGCATGCTGCATGACAGATCAAACAGAACAGTCATACTACATACTAAATTCAAAGACAGTGGACCCGATCTACTAAAGGTTTGCGTGTTTAAAAACATGTCCAAACTTGATAGCGCGCGCAAAGCAGATGAAACTAACCGGGAGCACCGAGGATTGGGTCTTTCAAATGAGCAAAATAGCACTCGCTATCCATTTAGCGTGTTTGCCTTCATGAATATGCAGAATACATGTAGATTATCAGAATGCACAAAATACTGGGAGGAGGAGATGCAAATGTGATTTATCAAACCTGAAGCAGATAGCGAGCGGTGTTTTTGCGTCTTTGCGGCACAGTGTTAGAGGTTCCTTCCATTTTAGCCTTCCAAACCAGCTAAATACAGCATCATAATCTGGGCTGCATGGGACAGAAGAGGTGTCTCCTGTTAATTTATCAACATCACTTCATAAAAAAAACAAAAAAAAACAAAAAATATCAAAATGAAATACACAAAAATCAATGTCATGTAAAACTATTGTATTTATATTTAGGTCTTTCAAATGTACATTAAAAAAAGCTTTAAAATGAATTTTCATAAAAAACTAGTGAGTTATCCTCATTGAAGCATGATCTGTGAGGATTAAAGAACACTATTGCACTAAATATTGATTTAAATGGTTAGTAATGGAGTTAATAATGAGATTAAAAAAATGTTTATTGGGATTTTTTTGAGTTCTGACACTTCTGGATAATTAAACATGCCCCGGGTCAAGTTGACCCACGAACATTATTGCTGTACCTATAAGAAACGAACATAACAGGAGGGTTAATGCACCCGTCCTAAACAAAAGAAGAAGAAGTCATTTCATCACACTGTAGTTAAGCTGCTGTAGCATCTTCCTGCTATCGCTGAGATTTAAAATAAGAGCTTAACAACAGCACTAATAAAACTGACAGCAGGTCAATCAACACTGTGGCAGACTGAGGTCTAAGGGATGTCCTCAGGTTAGCATGTTGTGAACGGTCATGGTCTCAGCCTCACAGGAAACATTAGTTTCACACCTACAGGACCTGTATGAAACAGAGAAAGTAACCAAACTGGAACACCTGAGAAGTACAAATGTCTAATTAACGAGGACGTCTAAATAAATAATAATAATAAATACATTAACTAACGTCTTTGAGGCCAGAATCAACTTCCTGTATGATGTTTAAAGTAAATCTGACGCTCATGTCATGAATAAGAAAAAAAGAGTTTCTAGGTTAAAAAGAGTTTCTGATTGGCTGCATATGAAACATGTTTCTGAGCCCATCTGTCTGCCTGTCTGCCTGTCTGTCTGTCTGTCTGTCTGCCTGTCTGCCTGTCTGTCTGTCTGTCTGTCTGTTTGTCTGTCTGTCTGTCTGTCTGTCTGTCTGTGTCGACAGTGATAACAACGTACACTACGTACTGTTTTCTTTTTTTCTCACAGGAAGTAGGAAGCATCATCGGAAAGGTGAGTTGTAGTTTTTTACATTTTATTCTGTAGTCCCATAAATAAAAATGAAAAAGTTGGTTTCAAAACTTAAACACCTTCATGTCATCATCAGCTCAGAGGATTTAACTGAACACTATATAATCTGAGACTGATTTCAGGTCAGACAGCTGAAAGATATGACCTCTGACATCTAACGAGTGAGATTCATATTTTCTTTCTTCATCAGAAAGGAGAAACTGTGAAGAGAATACGAGAAGAGGTAAGATCCTTAACTCCCCCTTCCTCCCCCATGTCTGTGTCTCCTCTTCATCCTCTTTCTCTATTCACATCCTTCCTGCTAATGTCAGCGTCATCAGAAACCTAACAGCACAGATCAATGCTGAGAAACAGGAACGTCTGTACACACGACAGGAAAAAACTGCCAAACCCAGCATGATCAATACCTTCTCTCTCTCTCTCTCATCTCTCTCTCTCTCTCTATCTCTACTCCTCTCTCTCTCTCTCTCTCTCTCCATATATATATATATATGTATATATATATATATATATATATATATATATATATATATATATATATTTATATATATATATATGTATTATATATAGTATGAATCCAAAAGACTTGTTTGGTTTATATAAAATAAATTCTGTTTTGCAGATTGAAATATATTCTGTAGGATTTCATAACACAGGTTTAGGTTACTGATGTTTTTAGATAGAACTCAAACAAGGTACGTTTTGTTTTCTGTCCGTCTTGCTGACGTTCACATCTTTCAGCTGTCGGAAAATCTGTGATATGGAAAAACACATATTCCCCCTAGAATAACTGTCCTCTACCAGAGAGGGGAGGAGAGAGAGAGAGAGAGACAGAGAGGGAGAGAGAGCGACACTCATTTGTTGGTACTAAGATTAAAAGTGAATAAGATAATTATTCCTATTTTTATTATTGTGGCCTTTTACTATCAGTCACATGTTGTGTCGGAGCTGTAGTTTAGCCTCCCACCACTAGCTGGGGCTGTAGCTCTGGTTAATGTCTGCTGCCATAATGCTCTAAAGCTGTACTACCTGGATGTAAACAAGCACAGGTGACAGATATAATCTGGTAGCGCGGATGGTTTGTCAGTATGCTGATCTAGTACATGGAGATAAAGTTGTATGTAGACTGTGTCTGGTTAAACTGAAATAACCACTCCACAAGAGCAATGAGGAACCAGCATAGGCATGTGGACGTTAACCTGCAAGGAGGACTAAGGGCTGGTGATGCTAACTCTACTAGTGGTAGACACACTGTAAACGACAGTGACATAATTTACCTGCAGACTCTGTGATCTTGAGTTTACCAGTGTTAGATAAAGTGAGCTCAGTTTGAGTGTTTCTGAGCGGTTTCTCGTCTTTACACTAGTCAGCTAGTCTAATTTTGATTGTTTGCCGACACGTCAAGAACAGAAAATCGCAGCTCCAAACCGTCTGGTTTATCTCTCACCTTTCGTTCACTTGACTGAACAGTGTGAACATACTAACAACTGTAAATATATATTAAATTAAATCTCTGCAGCAGCATGGGAGAAATAAATTCAGATGGAATACTTATGGAATAAAAGTGAAAAATGGGCCACAGAAATCCTCCAAAATCTGTGTCGTATTTTAATGAGCCTCAATTTACTCAGTTCATCTTCTGATGCCTGAAAATATTAAATTAAAACCACCACACACAATCTGCAGGGAAGGGTCGGTTCAGAAACGAGTCCCCAGAAAAACAGAGAGAGGAAAAGTGGACAGGGAGAACCAGAAAACTGATAGAAAACAGAGTGGGGAAAAGGGAGAGAGAAAGTGGCTGTTGCGACTCCTACAGTGTTTTAGGCTTATGGACGAATAACACATAACAAGCATGCTAACACTGCAGCATATAAACAGTCTCAAGTAACTTTAGCATCTCTCTAACTTCATCCTGCACAGATGTCTGTTAAAGTTTGAGCCTGTCTCTCTCCTTTCCTCAATGGTTCTTTTAAACACATACAACATGTTCAGCAACCTGTCTTTTAGATCCAATCCCAAAATCCTTTTTTAAACAATTTATAGCCATTTTAATCCTGAGTTACTAAACATTGTGAATTATTTTCTTCAGATGGGGTTCTTCCCCACTGCTTTTAAGATCGCCATGATTAAATCTCTTCTGAAGAGAAATAATCTGGATTCATCCACACTGGATAATTACAGGCCAGTCTCTAAACTGCAATTTTAAAGAAGGATTTTAGAAAAGCTTGTTTTTAATCAGCTAAATGATTTTATGAACTCTTTTAACATCGGTGAAAACTACCAATCAGGTTTTCACACAAATCACAGCACTGAGACTGCACTGGTCAAAGTTTTAAGTGATCTGAGGTCCAACATGGATCAAAGGATGCCCTTAGTTCTTGTGCTGCTTGACCTGAGTCCAGCCTTTGATACAATCGACCACACAATTCTTTTAAACAGACTTCACAATTTTATTGGCATCTCTGGCACTGTTTTTAACTGGGTTGAATCCTATCTCACTAACAGAGAATTTTATGTCAGCATGGGTGAACACAGATCAAAAAGTTAGAAAATTAATTGTGGGGTTCCCCAGGGTTCAATTTTAGGCCCAACTCTTTTTAATTGTTATATGTTACCCCTCAGAAGTGTCATCAGGAGGCACGGCATCAACTTTCATAGCTATGCAGATGATACACAGCTCTATATTGCCGTGTCTCCTGATGACCCAGGAACAATTGACACACTTTTTAACTGTATTTTAGATATTAAGTCATGGATGGCAGATAACTTTTTACAGCTCAACCAGGACAAAACTCAGGTTTTAGTCATTGGTACTGGACCTCAGAGACATAAACTGAACACCAAACTCCAAGCACGGGCTCTAAAACCATGTGAGCAGGTAAAGAACCTGGGTGTGATCTTTGACTCACACCTCAGTTTTGAGCCACACATTAGAGAAATAACAAAAAGGCATTTTATCACCTAAAAAACATTTCCAAAGTGCGTCAGTTTCTCTCTCAAGCCAATGCAGGGACACTAGTTCATGCTTTTATAACCTGTAGAATTGATTCTTGTAATGCTCTTCTTTCTGTTCTCCCCAAAAGAACATTTCTCAGCTTCAGCTGCTCCAGAACTCAGCAGCTAGAATGCTGACAAAGACCAGAAAGAGAGCCCACATCACACCAATTTTTAAGTCTCTGCATTGGCTTCCAGTATCTTTTAGAATAGATTTTAAGATTATTTTATTGGTTTTAAATCTCTTAATGGTCTTGGCCCTTCTTATTTATCAGATTTGCTTTTATCATATGAGCCAGTGAGAGCCCTCAGGTCTTCAGGTAGCGGACTTTTAATTGTACCAAACGTAAAAACTAAGACCCACGGTGAGGCAGCTTTTTATTATCACGGCCCACGCCTGTGAAACACCCTGCCTGAGGATCTGAGAGCTGCCCAGAGCATAAATATTTTAAAAGGCAAACTCAAGACCTACCTTTTTAGTCTTGCTTTTAACTAAGTTTTATTTTTATTTATTTATTTATTTATTTATTTATTTATTTATTTATTTATTTATTTATTTATTTATGTATTATCTATTTCAAATTTAGTCACTTTTATTCTACTTTATTTATTTATTTATTTACCTATTTATTTATTTTAAGTCTCACATCTTATTTTCTTTTAATGGTTTAATATTTTAGTCTTTTATTATCTTAGAAATGTATTTTACTTTGGTGATTTTAATTTCCTGTTTTGATTTTTAACATCTTATTTTACCTCCAGTGTTTCCTCATTAAGATAACATGAGAGCGTTTCCTCAGTTCGTTCAGCAAATTATTTAGATTTTTTTTTTAAATTTTTTTTATTGTTTTTATTACTATTGTAGCATATTGTGTTGTTAACCTTAGGATTGTGGGGTGAGTTTGGGGTCGGGCTGGGGCAGGGATCTTTTTCTTAATTTATTCTATTTTAAGTTGTTTTTCTTGTACAGCACTTTGTGTTACAATCTCACTGTATGAAAAGCGCTTTATAAATAAAGTCTGATTGATTGATTGATGTTGCACTGCTCTTGCTAAAACTATTGTAACGTCTATACGTAAAATGTAAATTTAAAAGCCAAACGCACGGCTTGTAGCGTCTTTTTATCCTGACAGTGACTGTATCAGATTATGACGACGTGAACAAACGAGCACACATACCAACCCTTGCTCTGAACCGGATAAATTATATTAAAAAATTATAAACAATGTATCATAAACATTAAAACTGTCTTTATCAATATATAAGCCAGTCCAACGCAGTCAAAGCTCAAGTCTGAGTACAAGTCTGAGTCATCAGTGCTCGAGTAAGTCGAGTCAGGCATCCTGATTTTCAGGACTCGAGTTGGACTCGAGTCTGAGTCCTTGACATCACAGTCTATAGCTTCAGTCAATGCAGGCAGCAGCAAGAAAGGGAAAAATTCAGACCCAGCAGAGTGGGGGCAGAGTTCTACTTCGTGGGCTCGTTTCAGATGTTTCAACGCTCTGATGAGTGAAGCATAGTCATGAGCTGCTGCAGTGAGGAGTAAGGTGCGCCAGGCACAGTTGTTGGCACATATCTGTCGCTGCCTCTTTGGGTTGCCAGGTCTCAGGAAATAAACCCACATTAAGGTTGAGGAACACTCACCTGATCAAAGTGAAACAGGGAGAGTCAAGAGTCCCCCTCCTCTTCCTCATCCTCCCACTCATCTTCCTTTGAAACCATCTCACTATTTTTCTGTAAACATCTTATATCTCTCTCTCCCTCTCCCCCTCCTCTTTTCTTCATCTTCCTCCTCCTCCTCCTCCTCCTCCTCTTTGAAGCCATCTCACTTTTTTTCTGTATCCTCACTTTCCTCTCCTCTCTCCCCCATTACATCTTTTTTGAAAACCTTATTGTACTTTAATCTGTTCACCTCCCTCCCTTCCTCCCTCTCTCCTCCCCCCAGCTTTTAACTGCTAATCCCTCTTTCCTCCCTCTCACCCCCTTTCTCCTCTCTCCCCTACCCCCTCCTTCTTTCCCTGTTCCCTCCAGTCTTCTCCCCCCTCTCTGCCTCTCTTAGCAAGGAATAGCATTAGAAAAAGGTTCTCCTCCTCTCTGTCCACTTACCCCCCCTCCCCCACTAATGTGTTCTCTCTCCTCTGTTCCTCCCCCTGTCCTCCATTAACCCTCACCCCCATCTCCCTCTGTCATAACTCAACTCCCCTCTGCTTCCCTATGACCTCCCTCACATTATTGCCTCTTCCCATTTTACCTTCCCTACACCCCCCCTTCACAATACCTCCCTCTCACGCACACTTGCCCCCCCTCCGCCATTCCTCCCGAAAGAGCGGCGCAAGGATCAACATCTCTGAGGGTTCGTGTCCTGAGAGAATCATCACCATCAGCGGACCCACCGAGTGTGTGTTCAGAGCGTTTACCATGATTACAGTGAAGCTGGAGGAGGTACATATACACACACACACACACACACACACATACACACGCACACGCACACACACACACACACACACACACACACACACACACACACACACACACACACACACACACACAGTTAAAGCCTCTCTCCAATAATCAGATCATAGTGTCACTAATGATTTAAAAAATAATAACCATGTTCCTCTGTTTGTGTGTGTGTGTGTGTGTGTGTGTGTGTGTGTGTGTGTGTGTGTGTGTGTGTGTGTGTGTTCATATGTGTGTTACAGGACTTGTTAGCTCTGCTTGCTAACAGCTCTCTCTCCAGTAAAGCTCCAGTTAGCCTCAGACTGGTGATCCCGGCCAGCCAGTGTGGATCTCTGATCGGAAAAGGAGGCTCGAAGATTAAAGAGATCAGAGAGGTGACCCCAGGTCTTACCTATAATATACAATGTAAAATAAAATAAAATAAAATAATATAATATAATATAATATAATGTAATATAATATAGTATAATATAGTATAAATAAAACTATATAATATAATTTGACATGGTATAAAATCATGTTATATAATATAATATAACATTATATAATATAAAATAATACAAGATAAGATAATATCACATAATATAATATAATATAATATAACATGATATAATATAATTTAATTAACATATTATGATATAATCTCAGTATAATATAATAAGATGATATCAAATAATATAGTATAATATAAAATAATATGATATAATATGACAACATAGTATAATTTAATTAAATATATCATAAAATATATTACCTTCTTATCGTATATAATACAATAAAAACAATATAATATAATATAAAATGATATAAAATAATCTGTATAACATAATACAATACAAGATCATGTAAAATAAAATAATATTTTGTTTATATTTATTATAAACAATTATAATAGTAAGGGCTGTCAAAGTTAATGCATCAGGAACACCTTAACTTCAATTTCCTCAAATTTCACTGGGTTTTTTTTGTATGATTAATACACACAGTTTATGATTTCTAATAAACAGTCCTTTTCTTTCATGTGACCCTCGGCCCGCTATCACAGTCAGCCTAGAGATGATATAACTGCAGTGCCAAATAGTTCCACAAGGTGGAGTCTCAATTTTGTGTTGTTTATGTGAGACTCGATCTACTAAAGGTTTGCGTGTATAAAAACACGTGCAAACTTGATAGCGCGCGCAAAGCTGACGTACTAACCGGGAGCACCGAGGATTGCGTCTTTCAAATGAGCAAAATAGCACTCGCTATCCATTTAGCGTGTTTTCCTTCATGAATATGCAGAATACATGTAGATCATCAGAACGCGCAAAATACTGGGAGGAGGAGATGCAAATGTAATCATTTTGCACACGCAATGTGATCTATCAAACCTGAAGGAGATAGCGAGCGCTGTTTTTGCATCTATATTTAGCACGTTTGAAAGGCAGGGTTAAACTGGCACAGCGTTACGCACACATGGCTGCGTTCACTGCAAAGCTCATCATAACTTTACAACATGCCCGCAACAGCGGGGCTTATACTACATTTTTTAGTCAATCAAACCAAGAGAACAAACAAATAATAATAAAATAACACAAATTCAAAGCAGTTCAGCACCACGGATAGCAACCGCATCATTCTGGCACCCACTTTAACTTTTTCAACTAATGAGAGCACAGTAGGTCACTGTATCAACAGCTATAAAGTTTAGTAAAATTGGCACAGCGGCCCACATGTTCACATACAAACAAAAAATCAGTATGAAGTACTCTGCCTACTCACCACTGTTTGGATGAGCCTTAAGCTCCGCAGACTTGTCCACAATGCACTGTATGTCCATTTTCTTTGATCTGTCATTCTCAATGTACAACATGACATGTCCTCAAACATGTTCACAGTTCCATGTAAGCTGGTGAATCTTTGGGACAGTTGCTGGATGATGATATCAGGCATTAAAAACGTTCACCCGAAAGTTGCTCTCTGCGTCAGTGAGGCGGCTGTCTTCATCCAAGTGATGCCAAACATATCTGGCCCTGGTTGTTTCAAACTGCGATCGACTTCCCAGTTAAGTAGCTAGAGCAAGAGTGGCAGACTTAGCCTCATCAAATCGCTCTCTAAACTCCATCAAAACACTGATTGCGTTTTGGAGTAGAGTAGATGCGTTTATTTCATCGGCAGATCTTCTGTTTTTTCTCACAGCATTCACCTTTTCATAGATGGCCTCCCAAATCGCGTTTCTAACGCTGAGATGTCTCTGCTGGAGTTCACCGACGTGTTTATTTCCCTCCTCCACAAAGATCTCCAACTCCATGTCTTCAAACTTCATTTATCGCTTAAGGCCACTCTGTTCTCTCAAACTCTACATGGTGACAGCCGATAGCACACGCAAAATCCAAAATAGGGCGGTCCACACCACTTTTGCACTCGTTATCAATTACGCATGCAGTCTTAGTAGATCGCCCCCAACATGCCCAGAAATAGCACGTGCAAAATTATTATTTGCACTCGCAAATTAGCACTTGTGATTTGGGATCTTAGTCGATCAGGCTTTATGTTCTTAATTGCCTTTGCTCTGACTATTGACTGTGGCTCTGACCAAGAGAGGACTGTAATCAATGACGAGTTGGTACATATTATGTTTTACTGCTCGTGTGTAACTAGTGAATATAGCACCATGGAGACCTGGCATTGTATGGTTAGTGTTAAGTTCTGTAGAATAGACTGAAGTGTGGATTAGTGATAGTAATGGTAATGTTACACTCAGAGGGGTAGACTACGAAGTGAGCATATCCTAGATATATTCTCCTGATCCGGCCTCACTGAACCTAACAAAGGAGATCGCGCTAATCTGTCACATGAAGCTGGTTATCAACATGTTGAGTCAATCCAGAATAACCCCGAGCATGTTCTCATGAACGGGGCGGAGAAGACAACGTGACCAATCACAGACACGGACAGTCTGCCGTCAGCACATCCACGTGTTTTTCAAACACTGCACTGGTATTAGAAAAATCTGAAGAAGTTAAACACATAATCCAGATTAACTTCAACACAGCTGAGTTTGAAACATGAAGGATGAACTGAGAGATCAGACAAAAACTGTTTGAATGTGCAAATGACGTCTTATTTCTCTTCACTTAGTGCAGATATATCTGACTATAATAACTCTGTTTATTCCCTGACAGTGACCTCTCTCTCTGATTTAATCTTGTGTCGCGTTTGTAAGTTTTAGACGTAATATTTCAGCTGCAGCCCTGACGGTATCAAACTGAGCGCTGTGGAGAAATAAAAATGAGAACATGATTCAAAGTAATAAGCACCCACAGTTTTATATTTAATGCAGTAGCCTAAAATTATTTCATCTGAATAATCTGACTTCAGACTCTGTTTATATATGATGTCAGGAAAGATAATCAATAACTGTCATCAGTACTTTATATATAAAATCATACAGGTAGACAAAGTGTCCTGCCCTTCCCTTCTCCACTGCGGGCTTGACCGCAGTTCTCCCCCCTCCCCTCGGGATCAGCCCACAGAGCTCTTTGAACAAGTCAGCTGATTGGTCAGTGGGCGGCATTTTCTCCAAACTGATATCTGATCCTGAACATAACCTGCCCCGGAGCAGGTTAGGAGTTCAGCATCAGTAACCATGGTGATATACCTTGGTAAGGAGTGAACCGCCTTCTGAAAAGTTAACCCTGAAGTTACCTCGATAACCACAAATCCGGCTTCATAGTATACTCCTCAGGTCAGTTGTTGCTTGTTGGGCTTGAGTTTATCATGCTATGTTTTTAGTTCATTTTTGGAGCATGCAGTACCTTTAATGTTGTTCTGGAGGATCCTCTGGAAAGGGTTTGTCATTGTTTGGGATTATTGCAATAACAATCATCATATGTTTTCCTAATGCAAGCATATTTGTCCACTCCCATGTTGATAAGAGTTTGTAAACCTTAGAACAAATACATTTAAGTAACATTTATAACAGATAACAAGATGTGAAATAATTTGTGATCATTCACGAGAAAATGGAAATCATGCAATTAATCAGGATTCAAATAACGAATCGTTTGACAGTCCTAATAATAATACACTCTCAGAGCAGGTTGACTCTTTGAACAAAGTTAAATATAAAAACATCATTTGTTGTGGATGTGTGTGTTTGTGTGTTTGTGTGTTTGTGTGTGTGTGTGTGTGTGTGTGTGTGTGTGTGTGTGTGTGTGTGTGTGTGTGTGTGTGTGTGTGTGTGTGTGTGTGTGTGTGCAGTCTACAGGGGCTCAGGTGCAGGTAGCAGGTGATCTCCTCCCGAACTCCACAGAAAGAGAGGTGACGATCTCAGGTGCTCAGGACGCCATCATCCAGTGTGTTAAGCTCATCTGCACCGTCATGCTGGAGGTGTGTTTGTGTGTTTGTATGTGTGTGTGTGTGTGTGTGTTTGTGTGTTGACCATATTTGTATCTGGCCTGTTTTCAGATGATCAGCAGGTCCTGTGGGTGACAGTGAGATAACATGATGTTAATTTCCTGTTTATCATAATAACCTGAGTGTGACAGGTTATCAAACCCTTGCAAATAACAAGTATATGACTGAGTGAGTGAAAAACTGTGTTTAGTTGAGAGAGGAGCTGAAACATTTGAATTGAGAGCAGTATAAAATCTGGAACTTTTGAGAGAAGAAGTCTCGTCTGACTGTCCGGGGTTGTCACAGTCACATACAATCACACACAAACTATACAAGACCTCTCCGGAGGATGTGTGGGGATTCAGGGATGTTACAGTCTTTAGATGATCATGGCATCCTTCTGGTCACGTTACCCTGAAGTGATTTTGTAAAATAATAAATATTTAAAGTAGTGCTGCAGGAAGTAGGAAAAAAATATTTTTCCTTTCTGCAGTACATTCAGCAAATTTGAAAAACTATCAACATGAATTTACACCAGCATGCATGAATGATTTACTGTACCTATAAACAATTGAAAATTTCCAAAATACAATGATACTTTTTTTAAATTTGGAAGTCTTATTTCTGCTTAGAAATCAAATCCCCTCTAGATCAGTTTGTATTTTTATGTAAGTTAAATAACTTTAACAAAAACAGTTTCACTTTTTACAGATGGTTAAATAATTCCCCTTTGAGAACGATTATTACTTTCTTTATTTTTCTCTAAAACTCTCCTCCATCCGTTCATCTTCCCTCTTCACCTCCTTCTTACACGCCTCCGTTTCTGCTTAATTTCTCCGTCATACGCTTTCCTTCCCTCCTTGATCCCTCCTTCTTCCCTTTTCCATCCCTCCTTCCTTATCTCCATCATCCCTTATCTGTCCTTTCTTTCCCCTCTTCATCTCTGCCCTATCCCTCCTTTTTCAAATCTGTCTTTCCCTCATTTTCCTCTCCTAATTCATCCTTTACCCCTATATCGTTGCTTATTGCTTTATCCCTTCTTCATCACTCTTTCTTTCCTCCTTTACCTCCACATCCCTCCTCCTACCCTTCCTTTCTCTTCATCCCCTCCTTTATCCCTCTTGTTTTTCAGTCTCCTCCAAAGGGAGCTACGATTCCTTATCGACCGAGTCAAACTGCAGGATCAGTTCTGCTGGCAGGAAACCAGGTAAGAGAAGGAGGAGGAGGAAAAAATGAAAGAGGAGAAGGAATACAAGGGGAGGGGTGTGGGGGGTTGTCTTCCTCAGAATGAAAGATAAAACTGAGGGGGTTTGATGATCTGCAGGATCAGCTGACTGACGGTTTAAAGGAGGAGGATAGCGACGGAGAGATTCATGGGTTGGGTTTAAAGATTCAAAGGGTTGAGTGAAGAAGAGTTGATGGAAAGAGAGGGGGTGGAGGAAGGGATATTAGTGATTGGAGTGGAGAGATGTAGAGGTGATTAACTGATAAAGGGGGTCTGGAGGTGAAGGAGTACGCTCATAACGCTCTAAAGCTCTACAACCTGGATGTAAACAAACAAGTATTACTATTTTATTATTATTGTCATGGTTTATGTGTTTTCTTAGGAGTCATCAGAATTTAAATTCAAGTTAAGGCAATCAGAGGTGCAGGAAAAACTAAATCAAATGACGTCCTCTATTTGTGTCTCTGCTTAAGGTTTTTGAAGCATCAGATTTTGGGTCCCATCTGTTCTCGCTGTCACAGGGAGGAGTCGACCTGCAGCAGGTGAGTGAGGGGTCAAAGGTCACTTCATCTCTTTGTTTTTAAAGCAGTTCTGCCTCTGATTATTGACCATAAGAGCCAGATAAAAACACTTTTAGATTAAATGTTCAAAATGCTCCACTCACTGCATAGCTCTGTCAAGGTCGAATACCTCACTTATTGTGTTACAGAGGTCAATGGTCACAGAGGTTAGGGGTCAGAGGTAAACATGGAAAAATAATAGTAGAGAAAGATAAAGAGAGCTGGCTACCATGCCTAACCATACTGACTGCTCCACAGTCACTGAAGCTGCAGACACTGCTTCTCACCAGCCCCCTCTCTGGACAAATTCTGCCCTCTGGTGTCAAAGCTGGCTCATAAAAAACCTCCTAGTACCTGGCTCACTGAAGTCATCAGCGAGCAAAGGGCAGGGCTTATGGCAGCCATAGAAAGTGATGTAAATCCAGAGAGCCTACAGACTTGAACAGTTGTCAGTAGAAACGTGAATCACTCACCTCCAGTCTAAAAACTGCTAATGGCGGGTACACACTACAGGATAATCTGCTGATTTTTGTTCTGATCTCCCCCTTACGATCAAAGCCCGCAAAGGCCCGTTTGTCAGATGATTGCAAACAACATTGTGTGTGATTTTCCTTTGGCATGGGGTGTGTTAAGAGCCGGTCAGAGCCGCTCAGAAGGGCTCAGAAGGAGAGATCGTAAATAATGAACATGTTTAATATTTGAAATCCTGTAGTGTTTGGGATGCACCGAGACGAGCCGAGCACGCACAGTGTGTAATGTCACGTGTACCGGAGTAAAAGCCAATAAAGATGCGAGCTGACTCAGATGACTGACGTGAGAGAAAGTAAAAACAAACAAAAACATGGCGCTGGCAAAAACTCACCGTGGTAATGAATACAACTCGCACTGTAATGCATACAGCCCACATTTCCGCCGTCTCCATGACTTTTTGCATTATCATTTTTTCTTTTTGTGTGTTTTTTCGGAAAGTAAGAGGCCGAAAACAATCATCATTGCCTCTTCCTGTTGGTCCGCCATGTTCATGAACAACAACGAATCAGTCTGGCTTTAGCCGGGGGCTTCTCTACTCAAACTGCACCTCTGTTGGTAACAGAATCACTGTGAGTGGTTGGAGCTGCTGGATCTGTCTGCTGCCTTTGACACAGTGAACCACCAAGTCCTCCTCTCTACACTCCCTGAGCTTGGTATCTCTTGATCTGACCTCCATTGGTTCTTGTCGTGTCTCACAGGGTCACAGATCTTTTAGAGTATCGTGGAGGAGAGGAGTCTGAACCTCACAGTTGATCAACAGGATTGTATAATACATTTTATTCATAGGCACCTCTCAAAACACTCAAGGTGACTTCACAAGGCAGAGTTTGAAAAGTAGGGTTAAATTAACAAGACGATAAAGTGTATATAAAATTAACAAGAAACACTGCAGTGCAAAAGATTTGTTTGATCAAAGTGAATTTCAAAAAGTTGGGATCTAAAAATAGATACACTATATTACCAAAAGTATTTGCTCACCTGCCTTGACTCACATATGAACTTAAGTGCCATCCCATTCCTAACCCATAGGGTTCAATATGATGTCTGTCCACCTTTTGCAGCTATTACAGCTTCAACTCTTCTGGGAAGGCTGTCCACAAGGTTGAGGAGTGTGTTTATAGGAATTTTTGACCATTCTTCCAAAAGCGCATTGGTGAGGTCACACACTGATGTTGGTCGAGAAGGCCTGGCTCTCAGTCTCCGCTCTAATTCATCCCAAAGGTGTTCTATCGGGTTCAGGTCAGGACTCTGTGCAGGCCAGTCAAGTTCATCCACACCAGACTCTGTCATCCATGTCTTTATGGACCTTGCTGTGTGCACTGGTGCACAGTCATGTTGGAAGAGGAAGGGGCCCGCTCCAAA